>NW_026853804.1:0-46883 GCF_026571515.1 Ruditapes philippinarum
CTAATTTAATTTTTAAACAGTTATAATATAAAGATAGCTGAACACTCGGGAACTACGATAACTGACACCTAGGAACATAACCCCTCCCTCAGAAATAATAATAAGAATCTAACATTAAATAAACCAGTAATATGTGTGTTCAATTAATGTTCATATGTTTGCATAGTGTATTTATCTGATTTGCATCTATAAATAAATGCATTTTGGTATTTGAAATCTATCTTTGCTATTTCTTATGGATTCTGATCATTGTCGGTAGTTCATCCTGATATAAATGCCGTGCCGTCCCGTACTACTACCGCACACATACCGTTACTCTAATAATACATTCGATCTGGAAGAAGTCCATGTTTCAGTCAAAAGAATAATGTCATATCTGTTTATAAAGGTTAAAAAATCATTGTCATCTAATTTATTTTGGAGACCTTGGACATTCCACAAGACAAATGTTAACTGTTCCTCCGTTATATCCTACTCATGCGTATCATCAGGTGAAATACTGGTTGATCGTTTGACCTGTATGAATAAGCCGGTCAAATGAAATAATTGCATCCTTGCCTTCTTTCTCGTGCTTTGATAAGCTCAGGGATTAAACGCCTTTCGTTTTTTCTCGCACTTTGTCGGGATATTGGTCACTAAAACCGATAATCTGTATTTTTCAGTAACATTCTAGCTTGTTGTTTTATCAAAAGCTTTATCTGGGGGTAACTGCATTTAACTACAATGGGGCGTGTTTTGTTTGACAAAATATTTCCCTAATCTATGAGCACGATCAAATTTTATGTTTTTCTTAGCATCTGGCATTTTTAGATTGTTTTCACAGAAGTTGAGAATTTTTAATGAACAGTTTTCATCCCGTCTGTTGTTAGCTAGGGTTTCCTCTGGAATGTTAAAGAACAACAAATTATCCCTCATCGATCGTGCTTGCAAATCCACAATATCGTCTTTTAATTTAGAGTTGCTTTGTTTCAAATTATGCAGTTCACTTTGCATGCTATTACATCTTTGTTTTTCATCGGAGAGAATTTTGTCGATATTTTTCTGTTTAGAACTGATCTCATAGACTGATAACAATCCAATATTAATTGCTTTTAATTATTCTATTATTTACATAGATGTCAAAATAAACTTGATCATAAACAACAAAACATCTAAAAATATCGTAAAACCAGTTCCATATCTATTGCATATTTTAGATTTGGATTTATAATTGGTAAAGATGTATGACAATTATAAACAAAACTTTCAGGGATTTAGAAATTTCGTTGCAAAAAAAAAAAATGTTTATGTATATGGCAAATGAGTATAATGTTTGGAAACTGTAAAAACATATCAAAAATTAAAAGTTTTTGAGAAATAAAAATGATAACTTTTCTGAGGCATAATGGGCCTTTAACTAATGATGATCAAAATTAGATTTTGTCTTAAAGGGACACCACTGAGATGTTTGATATGATGCTACTAGAAATACTTTCCCGAGAATAATGTTCAATTTAATATACTTCCAGAAAGTAACTTTTATGCAAAATTTTAGATCATTCGCTAACTCAGTTTTTCCAGACTAATTATTCCAATTGTAAATCAAAGCACAGAAGGTGCTGAATTTGTTTGGGTCTCAGAATGTAAGAAAGGTACAGGTTGTGAGATTATATGTATAGTGCCACCAATGCTTTCCAGCGTTTTAATTGTAGTAAAGTGGCTATAAGACTAATTGCAACACTGATATTCAAGGCCACGGTGAATTTATATGTGAACGGCCTGAAGAAAACCATATTATTCTAAATTAGGGCTTGTAATAACTTTAACTGTTGTTTAACACAGATGTAAATAATCATGGAGCTTACTATAAGCATGTATATCTATAAAGAATTAAAGGGCTGCAAGCTCTGTGGTATTTTCTGATCTTTGCAATCTAAATCGTACTGTATATCTGTATGTATTTTCCTGTATAAGTTTATTTTTATGTACTATAATTCATCTTGCAAGGCACCAGGGCTGCGTTTCATGGAGAGTCCTTAGTTAATCATAAATCCTAGGACTTATGACCAACTTTAGGCGAAAAAGTTTTTGCACTTAAGACCGTTTCAAGTAACTGTCCTATCTTTTGCCTGAAACTTAAGACTTATGACCAATTCGCTCTCCTGAAAAAAGTTACAAAATACAATGGCACGCGCATAATCCCGGATTGGATTTACTAATTAATTGATTATAGCAAGTATAAAAAGCAATGTATTGCCCTCTTATCATGTTGAGTGAAAATATATACCATATTTCACGAAAAACGATAAACATTTTATTTAATTTCATAGTAAAAAAAAAACGATTACGAACCCCCTTGCTTGCTACGCAACTGCAATTGTACAGCGTGCAGTAATATTATTTATAGATGCGTCTTGTTTTGCGCGCGATATTTGGCGCTACATTGTGACATCCTGTAAACAATTCTTTAAAGGGAGATACAGGCAAAATTTTCATTTTTTAGTTTTGAATGTTTCATTCAATATTCTGTAAATGCCATCAAAAATAAATATATTAGACAGTCAAAGGAACAAAACTTTTCTCCATATAAAGAATAAAATGATGGTTTTCCTAACATGACCCGCGTGGGTCAGGTTAGAGCGCTTACATTTCACAATAGTGGTCAAAGAGAACTCTGGAAACGTTAAAGATCATGCCAAATGTATGACATGACGTGTTTCAATCATACAATATCCACAATATCTGTTATTGTAATTTCAAGGGTTTGTTCAAGTCACCTGACTTGTATAAAAAATCTTTGGTGATTCTATTTGCGTCCACATTTTGTTCAACATATATTGATATATTTACGCTTCAAACCCAAAATATATAGAATTTAAACAGAAATGCATGCTGAAACTTCAAGAAAAGTCAGTTTAGCATGATTTGAGTACATAAGATCATTTTAATAATTTTGTCAGTATTTTGCCTGAATATCCCTTTAAACGTCTATACAGCGTTAATGACTGAATTAAAGATATTGGTGTTCGGATTTTTTTTCTTAGTTAGACCATTATCTATCATTCTAGATAGTTTTCAAAACAAAAATCAACAATAAGTTGTTTGATTTTGGAGTGGTTTTGACTTAGGACAATCTTAAGATACCTTTAAAACACTCCTAGACTTATGACTGTTTTTGGTCATTTATAAGTATAGGAGTCATAAGTTAGGACCTTTTTTAAGACTTTCTTTGAAACGCAAAATTGTCACAATTTTTATCCTAAGACAAACTTAAGACTTAGGACTCTCCATGAAACGCAGCCCTGAGTTTGATACATACGGAATTTTGCATAACTAGTGTTGCATCAAAAAATCATTTATGTTCATTTTTATGACAGCCACACTTTATCCTTGCATATCATGGCTACTTCCTTAACAAAGACACTTAAAAAAAAAAATAAAAAAAAAAGTTTCCTCGACTGGGATTTGAACTCCAGACCTCTTACACACTAAGCGAGCGCGTTACCCCTGCACCACGGAGAAGTTATACATACAATGGCTGAATAACATCAAGTCATTCTAAATTTAGAACTTCCATTGCATTTCGGGTTTGTAATTTCGAGGTATTTTGTTCAGGATAAACCTGTTGTTTAAAATTGAAGTAAATCATTTACCGAAAATCTTCTCGCCCAAACAGTCCGACATGTAGAATCTCTAAATTCCACTACTCGGTTTGTGTAGTATTCGGTAATCGACATCGCTAAAAATAGTATTTTCATTGATAAAATCATATTCATCCGCGTAATTTGTGATTGTGCATTTATTGACAATTCTATAAGCCAACGCTACTTTTAAACTTTGAATGCGTTGTAATTTGTTGGATACTTTCTTTTAAATCGCTAGTTTTAAGCTGTTTTGAGAACTACTTGTTGTTAGGTTTGTCGTGAAACTTCTGTGTCAGAGATTGAATGTCCGCTTTGTAGTTACTTATCTTCGATCAGAAAAAACAATAAAACATTATTAGAAATCTTAGACCATTCGGGAATTATTTTGCTTGAAAATTAATGCGTCTGTCTTTGGCCATCTTTACGCTGTGATCTCCCCTGAATTTTTCGGCGTTAGTGTACATATAAAGGGAAGTAACCGCTTCAAAAAAGCGGACTACTTTCGGCATTTGCAATTAACAGCATTAGACTCTGAAATTTCGCTACCATTATTTGTTTGGTCTGACGACCCAAACAAATAAAAATGACCGAAATTAAGCGTTGCAATGCTTTCCACTCAAATCGAACTGTGAATAGCACTACAATTCGATTTAAATTTATTTCTGAGTCTAATTATTAATAATATTTTGCATACATTTCTGTTTTAAGTGCCCCCGTTGATTAAATTAATGTAAGAAATTCAAATTTTATGTTTTTAGAATTTTGGACCTCAGTGGAGTTCCTTTAATTACTCTCAATTAATGTAATGGCCATACAACTTTTTGTTTCAGAAAATAATCTATCATAAGACTAGTTCGGGTTGTTAATTACCATAATTAATAAATAATTCATTATTTAATTGTTTAATCGATCATCCCTAGGCATATAGTCTTTCTATTTTATGAAGCTTTTTAGACTTAATTGTTTTAATACATTATCTGTAGGCATAATTCTTTGTGATTCATTTGTAAATTAGCAGACTGTTTCCTAAAACTAAAACAATATCATTAGAATCGTACGAAAGACCGGTGTTGACATTTCATCTTCTTGAATTCCCGGGATCGTCTTTACGAATTTACGTTTCAACGTACATAGTTCAAGATTTCAATTTCATGAATATAAAATTTCAACTTCGTGAGGATAAAATAATGAATTCGTGAAGATGAAATCGTGAAATTTAAAACATGAGCTTTGGAGGTGGCATTGATGAAGTTGAAATCGTGAAGTTGAAACCGTAAATTCGTGAAGTTGAAATCTTGAAGTTCAAAACGTGAATTCGCGAAGTTGAATTCAAGAAGTTGAAATCGGAATTTCCTTATTTTGAAAACGTTTCGTATGAAACCGGCAATTTATGAGGTTGAAATGTCCCCGCAGGTCTTTCGTAGAATCGCGTTCACATAAATACCTTGATGTTTATATATATTTCAAAGTTAATACCTTTATTATGATTGAAGGTTATGGCAATTCTTAAATCCCAGCATGACCAATTAAGAGTTGATGTCAATCATTTTAACATAATATCAAAATTCATTCAACCCCGTGAATTTATAAAACGTTACAAACAGTTTAATTTCTAAATAATGTTTGTTTGTTTTTTTTTTTAAAAAAAAAAACACCGTTGGATTAAATGTATAATTTTGATTTAGCCCAAATGATCAAGATAAGGCATGTATATATATTAATGTAAGGCTTGCTTAAGGACGGTAACATTTCCGTTAGTCGGAATTAATTACACACCAACAAGGAAAAATGAAACATTTTTAAAGGCCCATTATGCCTCCGAAATATTATTATATTGATTTTCCAAAAACTGTTGGTTTTTTTTTCCATATGTTGTTATTAAGTTTTGCTAAAACATACTCATTTGATATATAAATATACCTATCTTTTGCACTGTCAGCAATTGCTATAATCATAGTGAAAATACTTTGTTTACATTTTGCTATCTTTACGACGCATTAGTGCAAGTTTTACGCTACATCTAACATGCTCATAATCCATGATCTAAACATTAACATTTTTCAAGAATTAAAAAATATCGATCTCTGTAAATTAATGTGCCTTCAAAGATCTAATGACGAATGTTACACTATTTTCGTAAGAAATATGACGTATTATTATATTTGGAATGAACTTATTTTTGGAATGGAGAATTTTGTAAAATGTGGGGTTGAAGTGATTTTTGTTGCGCTGTGAGTTTTATAAAGTGGAACTATATTCCATTCAAATTGTAAAACGAAGTACAATAACCGGGAATCATCTTTGAACATCCGAGTATAGATTTACAGTGCTTGAATAACTGTTGGTTTGTTTTTACAAAGTAATTTGCTAAAATTATTTGTTTTTCTGTGAGATTATTGATGAAATAGAACATTACGGAATTAATACACGGGCAAGTTTTAAGCCTTGCTTGGAAGATCTAGATTTAGAAACGAATTCTAATAGATTGTAAATGAATTCTAAAACAGACACTTATACTAAATTATTAGATATAAGATATTAAGAGGAACATGAATAATACAACGGAGGTTTGCATTAATAAAACGGACACCGGTGCTCCACGGAGCGGTTACGATTTACCGGTGTACGGTTTGTCAACTGGATCGTTTTACCGGATACATATTCCAGCTCTGTCATGTATTTCTTTAAGTCTTTGTTGCGTAATCATAGTCATGGTTTTGTCGTACTCTCACAAGAATTTCAGGAAGTTCTTTTCTTGGGCAAAACGTGATCGATTTATCATTTATCTTGCTATTTGCGACGGTGGATTTAACATTTTTCACGGCCTTGACCATCTGCATTACCTCACAACTAAGGATCACATTCGGCCTAAGATATTGTGCGAGTTTTATGGCTTTCTTTTGACAGAATTTATCACAGCACAAAATCTTCTAGTGAATGTAGTAGCGATAAATGCGTTTATTATGATGTTTTTCAACAAGAACATAAACTTTGGAAGATATGATTGGAAACTATTGGCGTGGACATTTGGTTTACCTTTTGTTGCCGCCATTGCCGCTGCTTTTACGGGACAGCTCGGACCAAACGGAACTTTGTAAGTTTTTTTTCTATGTCAATTAAATTGTTGTATTGAAGGTTTTTTTACCATTTTAATCAATTATTTATGTCCATACTGCAACGTTTGATGTTTTAAGGATAGAACGAGTACCACTTTTTTCACAGTACGTGCACCATTGTTCTTATTTAATCAATTCATTTCCAAAAATTTGAAGTTTTGTAGACTAATTTATTGAAATATATATGCAAATTACACCGATAAATTCGAGTAATTGGTATATAAAATTTTGATAAAACAGGTGTTTTAGATATTCATAAAACTATGTGACTTTATTGCACTACTCATATCGGAATTTTCTCAAGTCAAAACACCGATTGCATGGTTAAGGCCCTTGACCTTTAACATTTTCGTCATATCTGCATCTTTTTAAAAGTAAACGAAATGTGCATTATATGAATACATTTGCGGAAGCTATTGGAATAGCATCGGTAAAATAGAAGGCACGTTGTAAAACTTGTATACACCATTGGTATTGTACCGGTGAAACAGCAAAAATAATATTCCTGTTTCCGGCGCCATTTGACCTTAATTGTGTTGGTGCGCCGTACAACCAATCCAAATAAAAAATGAAACCATTCCTTGTGTCACAGCGATACGAATATCGGGGTAACTAACATACTCATATAAAGTGGTACAATTTTCTTGTACAGTTGATTATAAACATGTCAATTTTTACTCTCTTTTTACAGCTGCCAGTTTGACGCCATTACCGGAAGTGTAGCTTTCATCCTGTTCACAACCGTTCCAACTGTCCTCATTTTTATTGTTAACAGTGTTTTATACTTGTTGACATGGAAACGTATTAAAGAACAAGTTTCCGGAATATCCCAGTCGTTGAAGAATTCAAATGTGACGGATAAATCACGGCGAGCAGCCAGGAACATGTCGTTGTTCGTTTTGGCATTCTTTATACAATGGTGGTCGTGTGCTGTATTTAGCGTGTGGCTGTTAATTGATATAAACGTGCCCCTTTTCTTCATTAACATTGAGACCACGTTAGTAAACCTTGGAGGATGTTTGAATCTAGCTATCTACTTAATAATGAGACGGAGAGACAAATGTAACGAAGACGACGGGAACAAAAACACGATGGTTACGGACGACAACTTGAGCGCAGCGCACTCTGTTGACAACGCTGTTGCACTATCGTCCGTGGGGGAAACTGCCATAGCACCGTCTGGAATAAGGTCATATTTACCGGCATGTGATAATGGCGGCACTACATGTGAGAACGGATGTAAATATTCGTACAGTTCGAATGACAGTGAACCCCCGTTTGAAAAGGAGTCATCTTGCACGGAACAAGTAAACAACAAGATATAGGAAACGAACAAAAGTTTTATTCACGTCTATCAGTATCGTTTTATGAAAGTTCCAAAGTTATAGAAGTAAAGATCTAAAAAAATTATATTATATTAATAGATTTGAATGGTTACTCTGCACATGTAAAATTCCAAAAAGAAAAGTGAAAATCCCGACCCAAATCTTTAACTGAACGAATCAGGCATCGCGTTTTATGCTAACTTTTTTAGTGACTCAAGATTTAAAGGAATTGTTTACATGTTTTGTCCGATTAATGACTGCTTTTGAAGTTTTGAAGTATTTAGCACCATATTTCTATAACGTGACTAACGCAGTGTGGTATTTTTGCATATTTTGACCTCTTTTGTGGTAATTTTCGCGGACTGCAAGTGCCTTTTGCAATGTGAAAAAAACGACAAAATAAAAACAAAAAAACAAACAAAACAAATAACACATGTTTTGCTCACTTCACAATGTTTAACTTTTTAATACATTTTTAAAATTTTAACTTAAATAAGCATGAATCTTGCTGCCCTGACTACATAGGTTCATAACTAATGGGATATAATTTTCTACTTGCCTGGTGAATATTTAAATACATTTTTTAAATTCCTGATTCATGAACATGAATATATTTATTTGTCGTCCTGTCGCTAGCGAATCACAACAAAAGGCGCACTTCTCGCGGCGTGTGATGCGATGACACATTGTCGCTTTACTGTCGAATAATTTAGTGATTTCAAAAATCAAAAAGTAAAATCTTAGATATAGAGTTTAATCAGATATTAATACTCATATTTGTAATAATTTGTTAATATTAATACTCATATTTGTAATGATTTATGATATATGCAAGCATCTTAAATATGAATAACTCTTTTATTTTGTTATACATATACTTTTTTAAGATCTTTGTTGGTAAATTGTTTCTTTGTCATAATTATATGAACCGACGTTAGATAATGTTTTTTGTTGTTGTCGTTGTTGTTGTTGTTGTTGTTATTTCTTTTCTTCTTGTTTTCTTGTTGTTTTTTTTAGCTCACCTTGCACATAGTACAGGTGAGCTTTTAGGATGGCCAATCAAATGGCGTCCGGTGTCCGGCGTCCGTCCACATTTTATTTAAAGGACATCTTCTAAAATACCACTTGGCCAATATTAATGAAACTTGGCAGGAATACCCTTTGTATGAAGCTCTATCAAGATTGTTCAAAGAATGCCATTCCATGCTAAACTCTGGTTGCTATGGCAACTAAAAGAAAAAAACTTAAAAGTTCTTATACTTCAAAATGGAAAGGGCTAGAGCTTAAAAATTTTTCACAAGGCATGAGCTTGTTGGTTTCTACAAAGTATAATCAAATTATGGTCTACAGTTGAAAATTGGTCTCTGTTTTGGGGCTTAAAGGTTTTTTTTTATTGCAAGATTGTATAAACTGTCTTTGTAGGGATAAATTGAAAGTGTATCTTGTATTTTTTTGTCTCAACAGAGATTGTTTTGAGGATTTTTTCTGTTAAAGCATTAGAAAGATGAAAATGTTGTTGAATGTGAATGTTAATTCAAAACAAAGTCAATCAGAATAGCCCAATTTCAGAGATACAGTGTAGTTGATTTCCCCATTCAATAATGGATTCTTCCTTTAATTTCGTAACATCATCAGAAAGGAGACTGTGTCATTTCCGAAATAAAATGCAATGTTTTTTGGTTCTTGACATTGACTTGCACATTTTATTTGTAAGATATTGCACAAAGAAACGAAAGAGAACAAAAAAATGTTGTATTTTTTTCACAAAAAAATAGCTTATTAAGATAAAAGTTTAATTTACAGTGCGGATATTACTTAAATTCTTCCTTCCGGTTTGCGGGAAAAAGTCATATATTTCAACATTGTGTACACCGGTCTTACTGAATCTGCTGAACGATTTATGACATAATATTTCATTCTGATTATAAACATACAATTCAAATCATTAAATAATAGATATCAATCAGTCCTGAGTCTTAGAAAACATCTGTATCAATCTGACCTATAAACTAAACTATACCGGAATTAGGACAAAAATGGCGACCTTGAACAAGGAAATTGAGAAATTTTGTAACATAAACTCGTATTTCAAAACAAAGAAAAGAAGATGAATACAATTATCGGTGTGCTTCGTTGAAACAGGTATTTTGTTAACTATTTGTGAAGTATTAAGGGATGACATTTAATAATTATGTAAATATCACCTCCCGTGATATGATTTCTAAAATTATACATGTTTACACCGTCTCATTTCGGCGATCTCCGACGTCATTTTTCTGAATGACGTAAATCCGATGAGAAATCGGGATGGGTGTGTGTGCATGCCTCATTAATTAGCGTGTGCACATTGCTTGATAGTGCTTGATATATATTTTAAAATAAATTTGTCCATCTCAGACCAGTTTGTATACAAATCAAAACGGAGATTGCCGATGAAAAATTAAGCTAGAATATATAAGATCAGATTTGATTGGTCGTCGTAATTTTTACCAGCCATTGAAATCGTTTGTTGTATAGTCATTTGATGTCAAATTACATGTACAACAACAGTGAAGTGTTTACCGCCTGGTTTTAATACTAACGATCTGAAAAAGGGTGCAAAAAACAAATGGAGGTGGGAGTGGTTAGCGGAAAAGGACTCTAAAGGTGAAAAATGGGATGCTTGGTTGAAAAAACCAAATGCAATGGGCTTTTGTGAAGTCTGTTCCAAAACGATCAACTAGACAAATCGATCAGAAAAAAGGTGCTTCTTAATCACGATGAGCTGAAGATGAGGACCACTAAAAGAATCTTAGACCAAGTAAGATCATTTCTCTGTGTAGTTTAGACACTATCTAGAGTAAGCAATGAAAAGAGGTTTAGTTGTGCATTGTGTAGTTAATAAACAATGCACATTACCCCACCCTCTTTTTCTTCTGTCTTCCCCCAACTTTCATGTGGTCTGGGCAAGGGTTGGGGGTTGAATTAAAAAATGGCCTTGTGCAGGGGAACCTATGCCCAAATTTTTAATAGGTCTGGAAATTTTTTTCCAGCTTAATATTTTAAGGATTAGAACACGATTTTCTTTATCTATGTTTTTTTTAGTTTGATTATCTCCTTGTTTCCAAACTAAATTGACAATTCATGAGTGTGATATTTTATTTGATATGTTTTCATACATCTTTTATTTGAAAATTGTCTTTTTCAGGTACTGCCAGGCTCATCAAAAGCTGTGGACAAAAAGATTGAAAGTATGCAAGATCGCATTGCCAAACAAAGAGCAATCACAACTGCCTTTCTTAGTGAACATTGACTGCCATTTTCCATAGCAGGCGATCTCTAACATCTTGCCAAACGTTTAGCTGAAGACAAGCCTGCTCTTGAAAAAACTACTCTTTCTCCAACCAGTGCAATGTACATAACAACACATGGTGTAGCCAAATCTGTTAAGGATGGAGTGAAGTCAAAAGTGAAAGATAAGTTAATATCTTTGAATATGGATAAGGCAACTAACAAAAATCAATAACAAAGTACTGAATATAATCTTTCAGTACTTTGATGATGAAACTAGTCAAGTAGTAAAGGATCATTTAGGATTGAGAATTCAAAATGTTTCCACATCTGAAGAAATTGTCAAGTCAGTTGAAAGTGTGCTGCATCAACAAGTGGAAGACAATGGAAAAGGATTAAATTTAAGATATGAATTTGAAAATAGGAAAAAGAATGAACATAATTTGTTATGTGGAATGTGTATATATTGCTTAAATAGTATTGCTCAGTGAATTTGTGTAAATTTTAACATATCAGATTAATTACATCTGAAGATAAATAAAGCACTTGAGTATGTATTTGAGCCTTTTTTGAACTTTTAAATTCACTAAATTGCAAAAGCTTCTGAGGGCCTCCAGCCCCCTGGCCCCCAACTTTTTCTTTCAGTATTTTCAGTTTCTGTAACTTTTACCCCTGCATGTACAAATGTGTTTATCACCTCAATAAATGTAATTGAAAGTGGAACAATAATTATGGTAATTATCCATGGTGCTAGAAATACTTAATTATCTTTATCATCATGTTAACTAAGCAAGAAGCTTATAATTGCCTAACCTTACAATAGTTATCAATTTAAACTTGAAAATCTACTCTAAATGACTTCCCAAACAGTAATTTCTGAAAACATGAAAATGATTCGTGTAGAAAAATAACACAAGAAAAAACTGATTTGACTCATGAAAATTTTTGGCCAAACAGTCTGCCACGTGAAATTCTGACCTTCCTGAGATCCCTGCTGTTTGTTTTTTTTTTTTAATAACATTTTACATGATTTAATTTTATGATTAAACCTGTGTATAGAGCCACTCATGTGAACAGGAAGAAGTTTTTGTAGAAAGGGATGTCCTAATATGATAAACCATAGATGCTTGGGGGTTAGATCCTGTCCCCAACATGATACCCCTGAGTAAACACTTTTATCAGAAATTATTTTAATATTTAAACACTAATGGGATATCTGGTACAACTATAATACTGGTTTTCGAAAATTTTTACATTATCATATGCAAAACAAATACTGTTTACCATCATGTATTGAGACTTGATTCCGGGCAGGCAGGCGAATTGGTTGGACCATTTTTGGTAACAGTTTTCTCAGCAACTACTCTACAGAACCTCATAATATTTTGTATACATCATTAACACATTGTTCCATACCATGGGATTCGATTTCAGGTCTGTCACTCATCCACTTCATGTTTACTGACTTAGTTAAATTCATAATAATGGTCAATGGTAGGAATTTTTTCTAACAATTTTCTCAGCAAGCCTCTTGATATTTGGTATACAGCATCAACATTTAGTCACATACAATGGGATATGATTTCAGGTATGTGGCTCATCCACTTCCCGTTTGATGACTTAGTTAAATTTTCGGCATTAATTGTAAATGGAAGAAAATTTCCATAACAGTTTTCTCAGCAACTACATAACACAGCCTCTTGATATTTGGTAATGTGACTGCATTAATATGTGGTCCCAAGTTCAGGTCTATCGCTTATCCTCTTCCTGTTTACCGACTTAGTTAAATGTTCGACATTACTGGTCAATGGTAGTACATTTTTGTAACATCACAGCCTCATGAGTCATGTTATTTGGTATACAAATGCAACCCGGCCATTTTTGTCTTTGACCCATTTTTATTGAAGTATTATCCAAGTTTGTACTTCGCCTTGTTAATTATGATGTCATTGTTAAAATTTTCATGATGTAAACACACTACAGGGAGTGTATTTTTTAGCAACCTATACTTTAAAGAAAAGAAAAAAAGAGGTATTTCTATACACTTGATTGCATTCCTGTTGCTGTTGGCCAAAAATACTTTACATTTGACACTAAAGTATTTTATAAACATGTTGCTTGTTTTAAATAAGAAAAATCCAGTTAAAATCTATTCCTTAAGGTGAGCGATATAGGGCCATCATGGCCCTCTTGTTTTTATCTTGTGCCATGTCTTTGTCCAAGTAAGTAGTTAAAGTACTCTAGCAATGTATAAGTATAGTGTTTCTTTGACAAGTCTTTCGTTCATATTTCTTGCACCTACACAAAGTGTCTTATTTTTGCTGCGATGAGCTTCCTACACTCTGTTGTACTCGCCATTGAGCAAAGAAATCGAACCGATTAATAGGCCACGTTCAAAATTGGTATCCTTTAAAAATTCCGGCAGAGTCGAAACCGCGGCCATGATATTGTGTTTAATATTGACATAACAGAAAGCCTCAAAGCTGTTGTACTTGCCTATCCGCAACTAAATTAAATGTGCAGGTCACGGCGATCTTGAAAATTATAGGACCAAAATTAGATTTAAAATGCTGCAACTATATTGGTCAGGGTCGATAACAAGCGAGTAGAAAAGTTTAGGAACTTCGGCGGGTATGTCCCCTGTTTGTCAATATTGATATATCAGTAATGGTGTCGAATTAAATCTTTAATAAAGGAAGTAGAATATGTATGGATCGGACAGTGTACACACGTTTTATGTATTGCAGACACAGATACAAACTAAATAAACAACTGTATTCAACGACAATAAACAAACTTTGGTCGACCTCTTTGTTATACAATGATAACAATCTAGAATGAAAAAAGAGGAATAATAGAAAAGCATGTAGCTCGACGGTGAACTAAAATTTATGTACACATTTACTCTATTGATGTTTCCGAAAGTAAACTTTTCTTGTGTATTTTAAACAGAGGGTTCGGTTAACTACATAAAAAAGGCCTGAATAATTTATAACCTTATATATTAACACACTACATGTAACGCTGGCGTCAATATAAATATAATGGGTTTGCGACCAGCATGGATCCAAACCAGCCTGCGCATCCGCACAGTCTGATCAGGATCCATGCTGTTCGCTTACAGACCCTATAACAAGTAAAGAAACTGATAGCGAACAGCATGGATCACGGATGCGCAGGCGGTCTGGATCTGTGCTGGTCGGAAACCCATTATGTTGGTTTTGTCATGACGCGGCTCATAATAGTTTCATTAAAGAAGGTGTTGTATGATAAATATGTCGGTTTATTTTTATATCCTTTACATGTATATTAATATTTTACCTATGACTGCTTACATACGTTTGTAAAGTCATTTAAAGTTAAATGAAAATTATAAATGTTCTAAATAAGTTCTGTAATAATTGTACCAAATATAAGAGTGCACGTTTGTAACGCCGTTTTTTATTGGATAACAGTGATGTTTCTATAAATTATAAACACGGCTGCTATGAAATTATGAAGAAAGGTCATGTCCTGCTGTATTCTAAATTCGGTAAAACAATCCGTGACAGGTTATATGACCATATATAAAAGGCTGTTTGCAATATAACCCTCGCTTAGCGACTCGGGTTATATATACAATCAGCCGTTATATTATTAGTTATAAAGATTTTTTTGACAGGTTATATGGTCCTATATAAACGGTTGTTTGTATATATAACCCGAGCCGCTAAGCGAGGGTTATATTGCAAACAACCGTTTATATACGGCCATATAACATGTCAGGAATCTTTATGACGAATTTATAATACAGCAAACTTCCTTTTTTAGGATTTCTTAATAAACTGACAGCAGCCGTGTATATAAAGCTTTATAATATTGCACGTTTGTAACGTCATTTTTCATTGGATAATCGTGACGTTTATATAGTTTTATATACACGGCTGCTGTCGATTCATGAAGAAATCTTACTTTTTTTTTCTCTAGAAATGATTAGCGGCTCGGGTTATATATACAAACGACCGTTTATATAGGACCATATAACCTGTCAAAAAATCTTTATAACTAATAATATAAACGTCACGATTATCCAATGAAAAGCGACGTTACAAACGTGCAGTATTATAAAGGGTCTTATAATATTGCACGTTTGTAATGTCACTTTTCATTGGATAATCGTGAGGTTTATATAGTTTTATTTACACAGCTGCTGTCAATTTTCTAAGAAATCTCACATTTTTCTCAAAAAAGGAAGATTGCTGTATTATAATTCGTTATAGATATTCCTGACATGCCTAGCGGCTCGGGTTATATTTCCAAAAAACAATTTATATACATGTAGGGCCATATAACCTGTCAAAAATATTTATAACTAATAATATAACCTGTCAAAAATCTTTATAACTAAAATAGCCAGGAACAACGACAACAACAATAATAATAACAAGAAGAAGAAGAAGAAGATGAAGAAGACGATAAAAAAAACAACGAGTCACCACTTATTTAACAATACGCGTTTAAACTTAACCCATGCATTGATACATGTAACCCTTAGGTATTTTTCTTACATTGTAATATTCGATAGCTGTATTTCACATACGGTTCATGTACTAATGTCGGAGAGTCACGACCCTGTGGGCGCTTTACATATTTTAAATGTTATTCGAACAACTATGATGCAACTATGATACATGCACGGTGTTTTCTATGGTGGCTGATTTGGAACGCTTTTGTGCGTCTTATTGTCGCTAACGATGCACGCCAAACGGCGCGTTATTGTACGGCGTGTTGTCGCGATGTCACATTGTCGCTCGGCTCAAATCGAAGGATTGGCTTATGTGCCAAACGACAGGGCGACATCGCGACAACGCGCAGCACGACAACGCGCCGTTTTGGCGTGATTCGCTAGAGACAAGACGACAGTGCGACAAGGTGCCGTTTTGGCGCGTTTCGCTAGCGACAAGACGAAAAGGCGATAACGATATAGGTTGTGTTGTCGCTATCGAAAACGCAACGCGCAAAGTGTACCAAATCAGCCACCATGGTTTTCACTATATATCGTAACATATTTCACTATATATCGTAACGTATTTCTGTATCACAGTTAAATTAATTTGTAAAACGATTGTGTCTTTAACTCATTAACTTGTTTGTGTGTGTGTTTTAATTGGATTCATTTCCATGTTTCTTCATGAGTTCTTGGTGACACTTGGTGCCAATATGGGCTCAATATAACAAATTGACGCGTATACACACGTGCGGTGCGTGCGAGCGCGCGCGCGCACACACAAACGTACGTACGTACTTTCATACCATACATACATACTTACATACAGGATATGCTTTTCTAATTGTTAGTGATTATGAAAAAATGTGTATATAACGTCAGAAGATTTGATTGTAAATACATATACAAAAACTATATATTAAAATTTTTTTATATGAACGTCGTTAACTTTTATATATATGTAACAGTTTTATTTTTTTATTTGCTTTTTACATAATATGATTTTTGGTATTTTTATTACCATGCTGGTATAGTCTGCCATAACTCACTTTGAGTGGTTTTATTAATACATGTATTTTATAATTTATACTGTATGTTTATGTATATACATGTATTTTATTTTATTTACTGTACTTATTATGTACTGTAAGTGCTGAAAGTGAAACGCTTATCAATATTTTCTTTGTTTGTTATATATCCTGAATATGTTGATATTGACAATAGTGCAACTATAGAGTGTATGCCCGATTATATGACCATACACGAGTATTAACTGTTTTTAGCTATTCTGGTTATTTAGGTTTTCTGTTGTTTATATAATTATGGTCATATAACCTGTCAAAAAAAAAAATGACTTTCCATGTAAAGAAAACTCGTATGTAATGTACCGGTATAAGATACTGTACCTTCATGTATATATATACAAACTACATGCGTATATACATGTATATTAAAGCTAAAATATGTAATATGTAGTTTGTGTTAGCCATTTCCGACGATTCAAAACGATTTACTGTTATTTTTCTTCATGTCCTGTTGAAGATGATCATTTTAAATATAATACCGACACGCTATTCACTTGTTCCGCTTCTTTTTAAGTTGGAGTATTTGAAAAATGTTGTATATAGAATTGTAGAAATTATGTACATTGTATACTCAGATACCCACTAAGCTTCCGTAGTTTTAATAACGCTTTAATATCTAATAGTCACGTAAATGTACCTAAATGAGCTAGATTTTAATACTGCTATATGTAAACCTATATTAAAATTATCTACTTCTTTAAACGTATACTGTTGAATTACTTAATATGTATCTTATGTATTTAAACTTAAGTCCGTCGAGCTACGCCGTGGGGAAAAAACCAAGAAATTTGGCAAACCAAAAAGATTCATGCTAATTTTTGTTGAAGAAATTTGAAATGTTTTAAAGATCCTGTATGTTTCGTGAGTGATATTTTTACTGTGTGTATACCACACTTGCAAAAAAATATGTATGTATATAATTATGCAAATAAAACAATTTTCAAACATCGAAGAATATGTAAAATGTATACTGCAAATATTTGTGAACATTATATTTTATATTATTGGAAAGTTTGATTTGTTTGTTTGTTTGTTTGTTTGTTTCATTTTACGCCTTTTTCAACAGTATTTCAGTCATATAGGCGGGTAGTTTCCTAACCATCGTTCCTGGAGAGTTACACCAGTACTAGACTACCTTCCTCCGCGCTAAACTACCAAAGCATCTCCCGGGGATCGAACCCACGCCAGAGAGGTAACTGGATTAGAAGTCATCGACTCTAACCCCTCGACCACGGAAAGTTTGATTTAGAATTTATAGAAAATAAATTTCTAATTACCTCCCTTTATTTACATGAAATGTTAAATTGGGTAATATCTTTATAAATAATGCTTATTGGAACGTACAATATTGACAAATCTTAATTCGAGCATCATATTTATGAAATAAAAGCATGAAAAAATTGTGTTACAAGATCTTTAAAAGGTTAAATATTGTAAAGTGAAAAAAAGAAATTAATTTACACTTTGTAAAAGGCACGTAAAATCCATGTAAATTGCGAAATATAGGTCAAAATAAATGCTAAAATAGGCCTTATTGTATTAGTCATACAGTAGATAGAAATATAGGGATAAATATTGCAAAATCAGTCATTAATAGCACATAACAAGAAAATTATAACTCGAATCTTGAATCGTTTTACTTTTCTTTAATTCTGAGTACACTTTTCTTAAGTTTGATTTTCTTGAAATATTTTTGCTTATTTATTTAAAATATGTTTATATGTTTAACTACGAAATGGGCGTTAATCATTCAACACAACTCATACTGAAATGATTTAATTACCCCAGAAAGCGGCAAAGAATTATTCATTGCAAGGAAATATTTTGTTGTTTTTTTTCCTGTCATAAAAATATCAGGGAAATTATACTAGATCCATATGTGTGAAGTCACGTGCCTCTGTTTATTTAAATCCCCTAAGATATCACGAAACCGGAAAATGACATGTAATTCGCCTTACACACGCAGACTCACAATTACTTAATATAATTCATGTGGGACATGCTTTGCATAAGAAATTCGCTTTCTTTATTACATTATACGAAAGTTAAAAATGCGCGCCATTTTGCTCAGACTCGCCTAAAAATCACACCACGCCAATAACTCAGTATTTATCGATTTCAACCTCACGCAAGCATCTCTCGCTTACCAAACAAAATTTAAAAACAAGCGTCTAGGGGCCCCTTTAAAAACACGGGGTTTGGGAAAGGGGATTGTTTCAAAAAAATGCGGCTCTTTTATTCATCTTATGATATTTACGAATATTGTATTTCGCTTTTATTTGGTTTTCGAAGCGTGGGTTTTAAAAGAATGAGCCCATTTGAATGTCACAACAGGAATAATATAGTTTTAACCCGGGAAAAACCTTTGCTTACTTAAGAAAAGAACAGGTGCATGAAAGAGGTGGAAATTAAGATACTATTTTCTACCAAATTAAAATTTTGTTTACCCAATAGTTTAAACAGTGTTAAAAAAATATTATACAGTGATTAAAAATTTCACATACGATTTAATTTACAAGGTTTATGTATCTGTACACGGAAGCAGGTACGTTTTTTTTAGTTTCATTTTAAAATGATCGTTTAAGATACTTTTCCTTCACATTAATCTTAAATATTGATTTACTTTATACTGTCGGCTGCGAAAAGAATATGTTTAAATGTTTGCAGTGTTTGAATTGTGAAAGAATGTTTAGTGTGAAATTAGAGTAAACTGTCTTCTTAGTTATTGATTTAATGATTACTAATCGTTATTATTGTACAATGTATATAAATATGTGTGTGTGTATTTCATACGCTCGTGTTTATTGCTCTTAGAATAATGTCTCGTATCCGTTGTCCGGTATGCTAGAACCTTTTTTTTTTTTAGTTAAATCCGGAAAGGTGACGTAGGGGCTAATCTTTTCAAAAAGCGGATTAACTATATAAGTAAAAATTCGAACAACCTCGGTGTTTATTGTTTATCATTAGATATTCATAGATTACAATACCGTGCGCGAGGATGACATAGAAGTTTTTTTTTAAATTTGTTTAAAAAAATCATTACTTTACAGGGCATGGTCGGATAAATGGCGTTTTTAAAACAGGTTTATGATTTGATCTGGACGAGCGATGGTGGTTCCCGAAAAAATGTTTCGGGGCCATAAGTACGGGTGGAAGGATTTAGTAAACCAACCCGGATCAAAAAATACCTGCCGCAAATATGGGACATACAATGGTCCCTGGCTTTAGGAATGGCCCTTGTTGCTGTCAGATATATACTGCGACAGGTATGTTAGATAATTTATTACCTTGTTCCCCCATTGCAAACCATCCCCGCTCTCTAGGTAACATCCCTTCACCCTCTTAGAAATTCATATAGGTTCGAGCCCTTCTTCCGACAGCTTCTTTCTGTCCGAGTTCTGATAGCTCGACCTTGCAGAGAATGCGGAAGTTGCTAAAACTTAAATTTGAATAAAAAAAACACTAGCATATGATTTATTTTCCGTTTTCTGTTGTAAATTACCTAAAATAAAAAAAAACTCGCTTAACTCTATTTGTTAAACACATCATAACTGAAAATGAAACAAAAAGATAAGCTACACACACTCAAATATTGATGATTAAGCTTGAATTTGATATTGTTGAACTTACAATTGTTTGGTGCTGGTAATGCGTTTGTTTTTTTTACTTCTTTTAAATGATTTATTTACGGGTGCCTTTGAAGGAAAAAGTAAGTTTCGCCACATAAGAAAAGCTTTTCATTTAATGCATTTTAAACTACTTTCAATGTACTACAGTGATATTTACTGTAACAATGTGACTTTATGTGATAACAATCAACTATGAGTAAACTTTTGAAATGTACATGAAATGCTAATCATTGAATGATTTCCCGACACGCTCTTTGCTGCAGACGAAAGTCCGAGACAACTTTTGTCAACTCCCTATCTCATTAAACCTATATTATAAACGTTTAATATTGTTTTAATATTAATGGCAGCGATAATATTGCAGTAACGTCTGATTTTTTTTAATTTACTATGTCTTTTTAAGTTTTTGCTAAGGGACAATTTAAGTCACTATAATTAATTATAAGACATTGCTATACATGTATATATTGCTATACATGTATATAACTACGGAAGCAAATTACCAACCGTTTTTAAATTCAGGAAGTTGTACGAACGTGGTTTGAATAAAGATTTAAGAACGGACATTGTTTTGGAATAATAAGTTACACAGTTTTCACCCACGAATATTGCACTTTGAACTATTTGTAGGGTCGTTTTCACGAGATTAGATTATCATTAATGCACCGTCTAAGCTTCCGTAGCATGTATCGAGGTGTATACATGTATACACCGATACTGTAAAACATTAGATTATTCAATAAGTTACAGCCGGTAAAATCGTGTACATGTATGTTAAAATGTGTCGTCTGCATGTTGGGTAATGTAAAAACGTGTCAGGTTTTACAATACAAGTATACAAGCACATTTAACCGGCTGAGGCATTTGAAACAAAATAAACGAAGCTCTGTCATTATTAACGACAAACAATTTGAAGCTAAATAATTCAATTAGGTAAATTTCATGTCTTTAAATTATACATATTTTCTGCCAGAGATATATTTGCATATTGTACAATAAATACAGTACTTTACCTTTTTATGTTTTTATAATATAGTACTTTACATTTTTAATGAAATGAGATTGAGTGCAAGACGCAACTATCATAATGACATTATGAACTTTTTGCTATAACTCACACAGGCTATACGGCACAATTTTTGTATGGATATTTGTTTCAAAAATTATTTGCGTTTAACCTTGAAATTTACACAATGTATTTAGGGGGATAAACATATTTGTTTAACATTTTATAAAAAGCCGATTATACGTGTGTTATATGAAGGGTTTAGTGGATTAGCGGAAATTTATTATTGAATTTTAAAATCAATTGTGACAGACATGTGACTTTAACATGTCATTTTTCTAAAATAAAGTCAGTATAATCTATGTTCAAAGCATATTTAGAGCTTAACTCCTGCCCGCCAACGTCTTTTAGCCCATAACCCATATTTATTGATAATAAAGAGTATACATGTTTGGTCAAGTTAGAAAGAAATATTAATGTCTAATAGCAGAACAAAACAGAATATGTGAAAAAGGGCATTTTTATCTTTTAAGGCTAAGTTGACGATGAATATGTGTCATGACTTCAAAAATTACCATATATACCGATTTGTATTGATGATGATGATGATGATGATGATTATGACAACGGTAATTTGATGAAAATGATAATAATGAGTGTGAAACTTATAAAAAAAATATTGATAATATTTGGTTTAAGCTCTTAACCTTAAATTGTTAATTTTTACACATCAGGTGTACAGTACTTTTGCATTACCCTGTATGTTAAAAATAGTGAGAATGACACTCTATAAAGTTACCAGAAGCTGCTCTTTTAACCAATGGGAAGCATCCTTACTGCTGAAGGTTTTGTAACCTACAATTCTATTGGTTGCAAATGTAGGTCAAATCGATTGCGATACAGCCATCACAATTTAGTAACTATGATGGGATAGCATTGCACGTGATGTTCCACTTCTACATGTATTTGATTCAAATAAATGGCGGCAATACAGTGTCACTTTATATCACAGAGTGAGAAAATTGTGCAGTCTGAAGCATTTTATGTACAATAAATTCTATTAATTATGGATAAAACAGCCCTTCTCATTGGTTGTTTTTCAGTTAGGTCAGAGGTCACTTTCGTATTACTACTCCATTCAATTCATTTTCATCATTTAGGTTAAAGGTCACTTTTGTATAACTACGCCAAACTGTATTTAGGTCTGGTTTTGGCGCCTTATGGTGACAGTTTTTGTCAGACACGTACACAGACAGTTGCTGTTTTTTTTTCCATCAATTTCACTCATTTAGTGAATAGTACTATATAACCTGACGGGCGTATTTGATATATCATTCCGTTGATGTATATTATACATAATATACTCAGGTACGTTTGATTTATGATGAAATAGTGTGAGTATGTACACATTATAACTACAACTATTTTAACGACATTACGTACTTTATTACTGACTCCCCGGTCTGGCGATTGTCACACGCTGTATAATCAAACATTTACAATTTTCATATAATAAAAGAAACACATTAATATATCATGTATGGTGTTTTCAAATATACATCACATGTTTTATGGAAGAGTCAATTGCTCTAGTCAGGTATTTGGTCGTTCTTGAAAAAGTCGTAAAACACGGAGGAACGTTTGGCTTCGTATAACACGGAGGGGAAATTACGTTAAAGTTATACACTTCTGAGCCATGTCTTGAATATCAAGATTTCTATTGGTCAAAACATATTTTTGCGCCGGTTTCTGGCCAATCAAATGCCTCAGATCTGAGATTGAGTTTGGGAAATTCTCTGTAACACATTTAATCTCATTCAAATCATATCCTAACTGTCGCTCCACTACCTTGGTCCATTGGACCTTTAATGCCCAGCTTGAAAATTGCCCTAATATGACGTTTGACCTAAACGAAGTAAAGTAAACCCTGAATATGATTATTAAGTGTTATCGTAAGTAGTGTGTTACATTAAGAGATAATTTAATTAGCTGATAACCACCGCTCCTATACTGTATATTAACTAAAACCATCTATCATAAGGTTATCATATATACGCGCCCTATTACAGTTACATTTAATTGGACAGTACTCTTTATATTGTGGGTCACAAAACTTTAACAAAGATTAGATGTTTTATAGATAATGTATGAAAGAAGTTCAATGATAGAGCATTTCATTTTATCAATGCTTTAATCGAAATTTTACGAAAGAATATCATTTTTATTCCGTCTTCAGTCGTTTTTGTTGTTGTTGTTTATTTATTTTTGTTTTAGTCAATTGACCATTATACAAAAGCCTAGAATATTTGAAGAAGAAAAATGGTAGTGTAAAGCGACTCCAAAGTCGGAAATTGTGGGTTCGAGTCATACCATTGACGAGATTCACTGCCGACGCACTCAGGCGTGAATAATGAATATCTTACATATACCCTATGAATTATAAAACCCAGTATTTTAAAGAGATATTTATATGAATATAATTGATTTTAGGCTTTAAGTTATTTCAATAATTAATAATTTTATCAGATAATTGTATTAAAGTAATTTTACGCAATCTCTAAAAGCAGAAAGTAATAATACATGTATTTTATAATGAAATTTATTTATTCTTGTAGTAACTAATGCGTGTCATCAATTAGACATAATTAAAATATATTAGATTTTAATCATTCATGTATGCAAATTTAAAGATTTAATGTAATGAATATTCATTAATTATATGCATAAACATGTCTCCCAGGTAAAACTATTATTATTATATACATGTATTTAAGTTACACTTGAACGCCGTGATCATAAAATATCAAGTTTTAGATGCGGAATGTCACAGTGTGAAAGCATGTACTTACTTTTTCTCTGTTTTACACAACTAGCCCTTGCTTGTTAAATATCTGAAATGGAAATGTCCATCTTTCAATTTAGACAAAATCATCCATCATTTGTGCCGGCTGCATGATCTTGGTCTTCACTGGTCGCACTGCTATTAAGTTTATACTAATTTATATTAGTTAAGTGAAACACTCTCGAATCAGTTCCTTAGAACCAACCAGTACTAAGCATTAAGTGTAAAGTTTCTTGTTCACGGAAACAACGGATTGGCCTTGACGGGGTTTAAACCCACGCGGCCATCCTTAGATTACTAGTCCGACGCGTTAACCACTCAGCCACGCCGCTACTGGTATTTTCAGTTGACACCTGCAGGCTATACAGTTAAGTTAAAAGATATTTGCAACTAAATCGACAAATTCAATGAATTTATATAAAATGATTTACTTACATTACCTTTCCATTATGACTTCTACTTAGAGAGGCTACGCTATGAAAATAGTTTAAAAGCTGCCATGGTTTATAACATGACCGACAGACAGACGGACATACACATACAGACAGGAAGACGGACAGTATTTGGTAATACAGATTATTATAGATTATTGAGAACAAAATAATACATGTATCGCTATGCTTAAGATGTAGCGAAATCATCCAAGTGTACAACATATGTTACAGGTTCACAAACATGTCTATGATCTGTATGTATAAAACTGCGGATAGTTAAACTAATCATGTTTTGTAACCTAGTCGAACCCCCTCTCCTCTCCCCATATCCCTCCTTAAAAAACAAACAAACAAACAAACACAACAGGCACAAGCACAACATAAAGTTACATGTTATCAAATGAAATTATATAATACTATTTTTATGTGTTCTCGTCTCGGATCAAACATGTGTAGTGTAGTATTTTGGTGTTTTTCTGTACTAATGTAAACTTAAAGTACAGTATCAAATATTTGCGGTAATTGGAAAATCATCCGAAGTTCAAATAAACTGAATCATCTAGGTACATATAGGTATAAATTATACAAAATGAAATACAAAATAAACACATGTATAAGACAGCCATTGGGTTAAAAAAAGAATCTGTTCCAGACGCATTTTAAAGTGAACGACCGACTGACCGACGTTTTATAAAGTAATTGGAATATCGAATAAAAATGATTTTCAACTAATATGGTCGAGTCAAAAATAACATGTATTAATAAATAATACGAACTAATAAATATTTACACATATACATGATTGTATCATATTACAAAAAACAGTAGCATAAAATACAGGCACCCAGTGAGTCCAATGGGCATATATTTCACCATGGCAAATGATATTCCGTAATATATACATTGATCAGAAAATAAATAAATACAGGGAATTTCATAATATGTGATACACTTTTAATCAAATGTCTCGTTTATGTAAGAATGTCAGTAATAATGAAAAATGTACTATATTAAAAGGAAATGCTGTCCCTTTATAAAAGTGTAGTTTTTTCCTTATTTAACAGTAAAGCAACAATTATTTGAAAGTGTATCACATATTATGAAACACCCTGTACTAGTTCTCGTATATACATGTATTAAAGTTCGTACAATTATTTTGTTAATGTCACAAGATGCAGTATGTTGTTAAATAAAGCATATCTAGATCAAAGACAACAAACCTTTGCTGCAATTCAATTAAAATTATAAAAGTACTTAATTAGATTAAAACTGACTTTAAAGCAGCCTGCCTCCAGATTCATGCTAATTTTCATTTTTGTTTATGTATTTTAAGGGTAAAATATTGTGACGTGTAAAAAGAAAGCTATTAACACATTGCAAACGTCTCGTAAATTACCAAACAAAAAAGATGTCAAAATATGCAAAAATGGCCTTTACTGCGTTAGTTACGCAATAGTAAAATGGTGGTATATACTGCAAAATAAGTCATAAATTGCACAAAATATTTGAATTATTACTTGAATCTTTTACTCTGCTTTAAATCTTAGTACATTTTTCTCAAGTTTGATTTCCTTGAAATACTTTTATTATCTTTTAAAGGCAACAAGGAAAGTAATTGAAGTACAGTGAAAGAAAATAGTACTTAAACAGTATCAAAACTTTAGTAGCAAATATGTGCAAGCCGGAATGCAGTACTACATATACAGTGAAAAAAGTACTTGAATAGAATTAAAATTAACTTTATAAAGGAAATTTATGCGGCAATAAAGTAAACAATTTGTTTTTTTATAAGTATTCTTACTAATTTAGAATGGAAATGTATGCAGAAAGATAGATAAAAAAGAACTGAAATAGAATTAAAATTAACATTAAAAGGTAACTAGGAAAGTAAAAGTAAAGGAAGCACTTAAATAGAATATAAAATTTCAAACTGATTTAAAAAGGAAATTTATGCAGCAATTGAGTGAAAAAAGTACTTAAATTGAATTAAACTGACTGGGGAACTTTTGTGTTGATAAAACTATCTTACGTGATGTCTATCTATCAAAGGTTTCGAGAATGCTATATTTAAAACCAAATCACCATTTTCCCCTGATTTTCGCAATTTGGCAAAAATTGAAATTGAAACGATACATTTGACTTGTAAATAATTGTCATCTAAAAACACTTAAGTATTTTTTTTTTGTTGATATTGCTCGAAAAATTGAACGTCACGTGCCCTTACCTTATTTACTCACTGCACATTATTTGATATATAAAATACAGTATAAGTGCGTAATGTAAACAAAGTGTTGATATAAGAACTCAGTCAAGAGATTGCTAAAATCCTAAATCAATCCAAGAGATTTTTTTTTCTTCGTGTGCATAGTTTGACAAGATTATTTAAGTGTGTGTTATCATATATTAAGATATATAAAGTCTTTAACGAAAATAACAAATAATTTGCTTTTGTTTATAAGGGAAAAAACTCGTAAGATGTACGTAGCATATAGGGGAACGCAACATAATTATGTCATATGGGCGGAGTTAATGCTTCAATGTTGCCACAATTGTATAATTTTGTTGTCCTTAAAAAACGTTAACGCCAGCACTTTTAGCTTTGAGGATCAAATACCGCTAGAGACGGTGCTGTGGGGCGTCGGAGATTTCACACTTTAGCTGCATGCTGGTGCCTTCACTAATCCCTACAAATCTCCACCTTTTAATATCCACTGCGTAATCTTGAACGTGCCACAAATTCAAACTGTCACAGTGTTTAAATGCCTTTTCGGCGCTCCTGGGCGTATTTGTGTGGTTATGTCCGGTGCTGTGAGGAGGTGCGGAGTCAGTAGCCAGGCGTCAGTACAGTACGGTTAAGTGTTGACTTTAGTGCTTTAGGGTTGCATGATCGATTTGGTACAAGCTGTCATTGTAAATAGATAATAAAGTTAACTTACATTTCTATTAAAAAAAAATAAAACCCACAAATTATTGATATTATCAAATTTTATTGACACTGAATATCAAAAAGATATAGAATAGTTATGTTTTTATCATTATTAAAAGGTTTTGTATTTCATAACTTCTCCCAAAAGTCGTAGGTAAGGGGTTTATTATACAATAGTTTACGGACCTTATCAAGCACTCAAAATTGATAACAAAAGTACTTGTTAGAAGATGTATCCCTCATTTAACCCGACTTTAAGTAATAGAAAGAGCATCGAAACACGAGTCTATCTGATTTGTACGAGGGGGTGGGGGGGGGGCGTAGCGAGTATTAATCAGATTGCCAAGTGTTTTGATGTTCTTTCTCTATTGTTGCAAAGTCAAACAATATGAAACCCTGGCAAAAAGGAACCAATGAACGAACGTCTGAATATGATATTTCTGTCGCTTTCCCCTTCTCTTCCGTCACAATATGTAAACCCCAGCAAAAATGAGCCAATGGGCATGCTCTGGAGTGCGGTTAACTAATACCTGCACTCAAGTTAACGCACTGTGCATGTATATGTATACGATTTAACTCTGACACATTTTCAACAGAAATGTCCCCAAATTATGTGCAAATATTTATTAATACGAACTTCATGAAACTGAATAGATACCTGATGAAATACGTTAAAATAATACATACAACTTAAATAAAGAATGTTCTTACCACATGTACAAGCCAATGCTATAGATAACCACATGAACAAGCCAATGTTATAGATAACCACATGAACAAGCCAATGTTATTGGCAACCACATAAACAAGCCAATGCTACATAACCACATGAACAAGCCAATGCTAGGTAACCACATGAACAAGCCAATGCTAGATAACCACATGAACAAGCCAATGCTAAAGATAACCGCATGAACAAGAACAAGCCAATGCTAGCTAACCACATGAACAAGCAAATGCTATAGGTAACCACATGAACAAGCCAATGCTAGATAACCACATGAAGAAGCAAATGCTAGAAAACCACATGAACAAGCCAATGCTAGATAACCACATTAACAAGCAAATGCTAAAGATAACCGCATGAACAAGAACAAGCCAATGCTAGCTAACCACATGAACAAGCAAATGCTATAGGTAACCACATGTACAAGCCAATGCTAGATAACCACATGAACAAGCCAATGCTTAAGATAATCACATGTACAAGCCAATGCTAGATAACCACATAAACAAGCCAATGCTAAAGATAACCGCATGAACAAGAACAAGCCAATGCTAGCTAACCACATGAACAAGCAAATGCTATAGGTAACCACATGAACAAGCCAATGCTAGATAACCACATGAAGAAGCAAATGCTAGAAAACCACATGAACAAGCCAATGCTAGATAACCACATTAACAAGCAAATGCTTTAGGTAACCACATGAACAAGCCAATGCTAGAGGTAACCACATGAAGAAGCCAATGCTAGATAACCACATTAACAAGCAAATGATAAAGATAACCACATTAACAAGCCAATGCTAGATAACCACATTAACAAGCAAATGCTATAGATAACCACATTAACAAGCCAATGCTATAGATAGCCACATTAACAAGCCAATGCTAGATAACCATATAAACAAGCCAATGCTATAGGTAACTACATGAACAGGCAAATGCTATATAACCATATAAACAAGCCAATGCTTGTGTTACCACATGAACCGCATGAACAAACCAATTGTAGTGTAACCATATAAACAAACCAATGTTTGTGTTACGACATGAACCGTATGGACAAACGAATGGTAATGTTCCGATTTAAACAAGCCAATGCTAATGTTGCCGCTTGAATATGGCAAAGATAGTGTTACCACTTGAACAAACTAATGTTAGTCTTTTCAGATATGCAGGTGCTAATGTTACCTCATAAATATGCCGATGCTAGTGTTACCACATGAACATGTTACATATTATCACATGAATATGCCCTTGTTAGTGTTACATATTTTCACATGAACATGCCCATGCTAGAGTTACATATTATCACATGAAAATGCCCTTGCTAGTGTTACATATTATCACATGAATATGCCCATGCTAGTGTTACATATTATCACATGAAAATGCCCTTGCTAGTGTTACATATTATCACATGAATATGCCCTTGCTAGTGTTACATATTATCACATAAAAATGCCATTGCTAGTGTTACATATTATCACATGAATATGCCCATGCTAGTGTTACCACATGAACATGCCCATGCTAGTGTTACATATTATTACATGAATATGCCCTTGCTAGTGTTACATATTATCACATGAATATGCCCATGCTAGTGTTACATATTATCACATGAATATGCCCATGCTAGTGTTACCACATGAATATGTCATACTGGTGTTACATATTATTACATGAATATGCCCATGCTAGTGTTACATATTACCACATGAACATGCCCGTGCTAGTGTTACCACATAAACATGCCCATGCTAGATTTACATATGATCAGATGAATATGCCCATGCTAGTGTTACATATTACCACATGAATAATGCCCTTGATAGTGTTACCACATGAATATGCCCATGCTAGTGTTACATATTACCACATGAATAATGCCCTTGCTAGTGTTACATATTACCACATGAATATGCCCATGCTAGTGTTACATATTACCACATGAATAATGCCCTTGCTAGTGTTACATATTACCACATGAATATGCCCTTGCTAGTGTTACATATTACCACATGAATATGCCCATGCTAGTGTTACATATTACCACATGAATAATGCCCTTGCTAGTGTTACATATTACCGCATGAATATGCCCTTGCTAGTGTTACATATTACCACATGAATATGCCCTTGCTAGTGTTACCACATGAATATGCCCATGCTAGTATTACACACTACCACATGAATATGCCCATGCTAGTGTTACCCCATGAATATGCCCATGCTAGTGTTACCACATAAACATGCCCATGCTAGATTTACATATTATCAGATGAATATGCCCATGCTAGCGTTACATATTACCACATGAATATGCCCTTGATAGTGTTACCACATGAATATGCCCATGCTAGTGTTACATATTACCACATGAATATGCCCATGCTAGTGTTACCCCATGAATATGCCCATGCTAGTGTTAAATACTACCACATAAATATGCCCTTGCTAATGTTACCCCATGAACATGTCCATTCTAGTGTAACCACATGAATATGCCCATGCTAGTATTACATACTACCACATGAATATACCCTTGCTAGTGTTACCACATGAATATGCCCATGCTAGTGTTACATATTACCACATGAATATGCCCTTGCTAGTGTTACATATTACCACATGAATATGCCCATGCTAGTGTTACATATTATTACATGAATATGCCCATGCTAGTGTTACATATTACCACATGAATATGTCCTTGCTAGTGTTACATACTATCACATGAATATGCCCATGCTAGTGTTACCCCATGAATATGCCCATGCTAGTGTTACATATTATCACATGAATATGCCCTTGCTAATGTTACCCCATGAACATACCCATGCTAGTGTTACATACTACCACATAAATATGCCCTTGCTAATGTTACCCCATGAACATGCCCATGCTAGTATAACATACTACCACATGAATATGCCCTTGCTAGTGTTACCACATGAATATGTCCATGCTAGTGTTACATATTACCGCACGAATATGCCCTTGCTAATGTTACCACATGAATATTGCCCATGCTAGTATTGTCACATGAACTGGCTTATGCCAGTGTTACACTGGTGAATAAGCCCATGTAAGTGTTACTTCATACACCTACCAATATAGATCAGACAATGTTAGACATGTTGCGCTTTCAAACATTGGTTATTATATTGATAAAAAGAGCGCCGTACTATTTCTGGACTATATTCCCTGAATTTCCAGCTAATGAAATAGCCACTAAACACAAATGAACCAGTCGGTTAATCTCGCTAATGCACCGTATACAATTGATGTGTCTAAAAACCGTCAGATCCCGGCTTCGTCACTAGATTATATTGTCTTTCCTTACTTCATGTTGTCAAACGATATTGGCGTGTGCTGGTAGTTGAGGTTAAATTTTGGATTGTTTTATGTCTCGGTGGTCTACAGTTTTTATTAATGCACTTGTTGGTTATTTTTTGTGATTATATATTTTTTCTACAATTTTGGCATATTGCCAATTTGGTAATGTATTCCACTCCTATTTGGATTTTTCTCCTATTTTAAATGTACTTTAGAATAATACATGTAAGTTATATGTTTCAAAGCTGCTGAATTGTATGGTAAATTCACTTGTACTCGTTGAACATATTGTTTTAACTGTTAAAGTATTTAATCTTTCACTCTCAAACTTGTTTACCCGTGCTGGTTTTGTTAACAAAGGTGTGTTTTTTTTTATCTTATCTTAACGATGTGTTTTATTATATAAGTCAATACTTCCTTATGTATTTAACCAAATGCGCAATTTTAAGCATTTTATGATTGAGTATTTATTACGTCATGATAAGGGTGTTATAATTTATCAACGGCAATGGTAATTCATAACTGGTAAGGCGCTCAATGTACTTAAAAAAAAGACAACGTCCTGTTACATAAATATATACCCCGAATACTCTAAGAGATAGTGTTATGTAGAAAATATTGAAATTATGAATTTTCTTGTATACAAGTATTTCTATGAAAGATATTGACGGATTTAGTTTACATAATAATAATAATAATAATAATAATAATGATAATAATAATAATAATGATACTGATAATAATAATGATACTAATAATAATAATAATGATAATAATAATAATGATAATGATAATAATAATAATCATCATCATCACCTCTGCCATCATCATCATCACCATACTAAGAATTGATTGTTTAATTTGAATATTTTCAGAATACTTTTACGACCATTGACAATCAAACTTGGTATACAGGAACGTCGTAAACCAGTATTGGTACCCAACCCGGTTCTAGAAGCTGCGTACAGACGGACAAAAAAGAAGCCAGTTGATATTGAGGTATATTTGAATGTCATTTCCTCTTTATTTTTCTCTTTTCAACAATAGAATTCCTGAAAGAATGGTTTCACCTAACGGGGGAAAAATAAGTACTGATTTTTTCTCCAAAGTAATTCTATGTACATGTATTGGTTACACATTAGTTAGAACGAGTGGTTTTCCACCCACGCTGATTCACAGAAAAGTCACGTGGTATAGGTACCTTGTTCTAGCAATGCTCCAAATTAATTTCACAGTCTCACAAACGTTCAATGCTTCAGCTATCTGCGTTGTGTAGAGCGCGTAAAATGGGGAAATTCTTTTTCTATCTATGTTTTATAATATTTTAGTATGATCGGTCCGATTGACTGTTTGATTTAGACCCGGAGACACAAACTTTATTCCCAGGTCCTCGGTTGACATACAAGCGTGGTCCTATTGGTATAGATATGTCTGAGGCTTAAACCCTCATCTGCTTGCGTGGATAATAAAATACCCCAAAAATGGATTGAAATAAAAAGCACGAAACTTGAAAAGTGTCTGAGTAAAACTTCGAAGTGATGACATTGAAAGTTGCATGCCTCCAGATGAGAAAAAAACATTTCAAGAAAAATAACCTTGAGAAAAATGTATGAAAAGTTATAATATTCACAATTCAGGAAATTGTTTAAACATTATATGGAATTCATGACTAATTTTACAGGATTTATCAGCATATTTGTACTGTGTGACTAACGCAGTTTCTACTGCGTGACTAACGCAGTAAACGCTATTTTTGCATATTCTGACCAATGTTTTTTTAGATTTAAAGTGTCGTTTGCTTTGTTAATTACTTTATTTGTTCATTTGACATTATTTTATTTTTTAATATATTTTAATTTTTTAATGAAAAGCAGTATGAATCTGGAGGCTTGCTGCTTAAATGTAATAGTTATTCACAAATTAGTTTTATCACCATTAGAACTTGTTAGACGTATAATTTGTTTCATGCATGTGAAAATGTATTAATATTTCACGTTTTAATGAAATTGTAAACCTGCAATATAAAGCTCATTTGAGAGTAATAAAATATGATACCATATTTATGAAATATCAATTTGCCATATATATATACGTGAACCATGTTCGCTGTTAAGCCACAATCTGTTAAGCACGAGGACATAAATGTATAATTAGAACTGTCCGTAATCACGTAAAAGGGATTTTAACCTTTACACCTGACTTAATATACGCATGCGCACTGTGAAGACTAAAAATTAGCCGTCACTTTCGTACAATATGATTACCGGTATGATATGATCTGGTTCGGTATCCAGGCACTACTTACATTAAAATACTTTATAAAAATAATGATGAATGGTTTTGTCAAGATTGAAAGTATTGGAAACTAAGTAGTCAACTACGAATGACCGGTGGTGACGATCGTGAATTCGTGAAGTTGAAATCATGATATCGTGATGTTGAAATCGTAAAGCTCAAAACAATTGCGAAGTTGAAATCGTGAATTCATGAAGTTCAAATCGTGAATAGGTGTTGAAAACGTGAGTCATGAAATTGAAATGTCCCCACCGGTCTTTCGTAATTTAGAGTGTAATAAGGTCTGGTCAGTCATCAAAACTATGCATGCAGGCAATTCTTCTATTGATCGCTTATGGTACTTTTTGCTTTACCGAAGAATGTTAGAATATAATAAAAGTTATCAACACACTATAGATACTAATTAATTAAGTCAACATTTTATTGTTCCTCTGAAAAGTGATAAACAAAAACAGGATTCACTTTTATACCAGTAATTTAACAAAAACAGGATTCACTTTTATACCAGTAATTTAACAAAAACAGGATTCACTTTCATACCAGTAATTTAACAAAAACAGGATTCACTTTTATACCAGTAATTTTACATGTTTGTAAACATAAAACATTATTTTAGTTTTTAAAGTGACCTTCACAGATAGGATTGACCTTCGAATAACATGTTGAATACCTACTTATACAAATGTACTAATAGTTATTAAGTACACAAAGGGGTTCGAAGTTTAAAGATTTACGAAAAATCTATTGTATGTATAAATTTTAATACATTCTTTGTGTGTATTATAAGTCGCTTTCAAAACACGCGTAAATCTTCTTCATCTTAAAGAAATATGTTGATTTTAAATGTTTTAAAGCCTTAAGCCTGATGTCGGTAACTGAATATACTCATGCGACCTCAACGTAAAATGTTTAACGTCGTCTCTATGATGTCGTTTATGTCGACTCCGTTATGTCATTTACGTCGTCTCCGTGTTGCCTTTTACGTCGTCTCCGTTATGTGAATAACGTTGTATCCATGATGTCATTTACGTCGTCTCCATGACGTTTTACGTCGTCTTCGTGATGTAATTTACGTCGTCTCTGTGTCGCCTTTAACAGATACCTTTTACGTCGTGTCTGTGATGTCGCTTACGTCGTCTCCATGATGTTGTTTACGTCGACTCCGTGATATTTACGTCGTCTCCATGATATCGTTTACGTCGTCTCCGTACTGTCTTTAACATTGTCGTCGTGGAATGATATGCGTCGTTTCCGTGATGTCGTTTACGTCGTTTCCATGATATTTTACATCGTCAACGTGAATGTCATTTTCGTGATTTCCGTGCTGCTTGAATGTCGTCTCCGTGATTTCTTTTATCATAACGAACTGGTGTTTCAAATGTTCATTTATAACGATAATTGCTATAGGCAGACTAGGTATTCTGTAATCTTTGTTGTTCTTCTGATATACTTCAGCATCCTTCATCACAAATATTACATATAGAAAATGAAATACTACCTTATGGCAATGATTACGGTAAAAGCGTCTCATTAATCTTTTTTCAAGTCAGCAATTTAACGTTGATTGCTTTTGATATTGTTCCTCTTCGGAGATATATCCCTATTTTGCAAAGTATTCAACAATTTTCCCTTGAGGGGCTATAATGATTAGAAAGAGTGAAAAGACCAAAGATGTTGTCTAACCGAGCTCTTTATCATAACTCAGTTTCGATGTTTTCCTGCGTTTATCAGACTCATTTACAAATATAGTCATGACAGGAATTATTTACAAAGTTCACAAGGCAATGTTCTATGTTAACAGCAGGGTTGGTATTAAGTCTACTTAATTTACCGAATGTCTAAAGTCAGAAATGAATGTCTAAAGTCAGAAATGAATGTCTAAAGTCAGAAATGAATGTCTAAAGTCATTAATGGTGTTGTTTGTTCATGTTGGGAGGTTTTTAACACGCATTAACTTTGTCCGCCATGGTGTTGATTTCTAATTTGTTCTAAATAAAACTGTGTCGATTGCGTTTGTGTTATTAAAACTGTATCTAATGCGTTCGTGTTGATAACACTTTGTTTAATGCGATTGTGTTGATAAAACAGTGTCGAATGCGTCCGTGTCGATAATATTGTGAATAATGCGTTCGTTTTGATAGATTTTGGTCTAATCACAAAGTCCGTGTTCTAATGCATATGTGTATTGCGTTTTTGTTGATAAAACTATGTACTATACAGTTGTGTTAATAAAACTGACTAATGCATTCGTGTTGATAAAACCGTGTTTAATGCATTCGTGTTGATAAAACTGTGTATAATGCGTTCCTGTTGATAAAATTGTATCTAATGCGTTCATGTTGATAAATCTGTGTCTAATGCGTCAGTGTTGATAAAACTGTGTCTAATGTGTCCGTGTTGATAGAACTGTTTATTACCCTTCCAGATTTTTTCCGCCTTTTTGATTGGATATTGATCACCCGAAAGAAATTGATATAACCGAGCCAGACGGGTAATATACACACTAAATTTCCCCGTTGGGTACCCAACGTTCTAAACAACATGCGCTGAAGTGATGCGCGTACGGTTCGATTTTACGCGATGTAAATTCCGATTTACAAGCACTTTTTAACTGTCAAATGATAAATATTTACCAACGTAGAGTAATGATACATATTACCATTAGTATCGAAAACAAATATGACCCTGTGAAAGCTTGATATTAATTACAAAAAAGTGCGTTCAATAGACTACTCGTTTTCTCTTGTTTACATTCGTTAGGACGGGAAAAATACGTCATGTATTTATGTGACGTCATGTTGTGACGAAGAGGTACCCTAAGGGAATCTTATTTCGACGTTTCATTTGAAACAGCAATGATTTTTTTAAAAATCGTCTAAACTCGGCAGGGGAAGGGTAATAAAATTATTATTTTGGTTTTGGAGTGATATATGTGGATATATTACCTGCCAAGATAAAATATCACCCTCGCCTAACGGCTCGGGTGATATAAAATCTTAGCAGGTAATATATTCACATATATCACTCCAAAACCAAAATAACATATAATCTAATGCGTTCGTGTTGATAAATCTGTGTCTAATGCGTTCTTGTTGATAAAACTGTGTCTAATGCGTTCGTGTTGAGAAAAGTGTGTCTAATGCGTTCATTTTGATAAAAGTGTGTCTTTTGCGTTCATGTTATAAAACTTTGTCTTAAGCGTTCGTGTTGATAAAACTAAAACTATATCTAATGCGTTCGTGTTGATAAATTTGTGTCGAATGCGTTCATGTTGATAAAACTAAAACTATATATAATGCGTTCGTGTTGATAAATCTGTGTCTAATGCGTCCGTGTTGGTAAATCTGTGTCTAATGCGTTCCTGTTGATAAAAAAATATGTCTAATGCGTTCGTGTTGATGAAAATATGTCTAATGCTTTCGTGTTGATAAAAACTATGTATAATGCTTTCGTGTTGATAAAAATTATGTCTATTCCTTTCGTGTTGATAAAACTTTGCTATTCCTTTCGTGTTGATAATACTGTGTCTGTTGCGTTCGTTTTGATAAAACTGTATTTAATGCGTTACAGGGAATATATTTCACAGGTATTGAAGTAAAAATAAGATATATTATCTATAATTTACAGGGAATGTAGTGACAGTGAGATATATATCTATATTTTTCAGGTATTATCAAAGCAAACAGATTTGAACAGGAGACAGATTGAGGTTTGGTTTAGAAATAGAAAGAAAATAGATTCTCATACAACTTTACAAAAATTCTGTGACAGCGGGTATGTAGTACTTAAATTGTTTATAAAACATATATTGAAATATACGCACGCACAAATTTTAGACATGTAAAATATATTTCATTAATCAACTCGATATTTCAATGTGGACATTACTATCGCTGATATTTAAAAACGTTATATTAGATTAATAAAATATCTATTTTCATTGCTTTATTTTTTTTTTAATTTACCGTATTGTGTTGTAAGTTTTGCGAGGGAGATATGTAGCAAATTTACCTTAAAAAGATTTTAAGTTTACACGTTTTTAAACGAGTTATATAACATTATGAACGAAATGAAGATCACAAAATGTGGCATCCCGCGCTTTCATTATCCTTTCGCAAAATTCTACGATTTTCGATATTTCTTTCATGGGATTTTTTTTCGCATAAGTTAGATTTGTATAATTTATAAAATGTATTTTAAGTATTTTTCTTGTCTTTTTAATAGCTTTAACACGAGGGATGCCTAAATTAAACAGTTTTATGCAAATATTTGTGACCCAAGACCCATTATTAAATTGATAATTGTATAAAAGGGGGCGTTAACGGCATTTGACAACTTGAACACGAACCTTTGTCGAGCAAACATCTGCAAACAGTAACTTCAGTATCTTCTTTAATTACATGTTACATGAAAACATAGATTCAGGTGGTATTTTTCAAATGAATTTCAGACATCTAAATATAGATAATTGTTTACATATGCCTGAGAAAGTAAACAGTAGAATACTGTGGTTTTTTTTCAATACCTACCGCTGGAACTTATCAATCAATTATTAGTATTTATACGATTAGAAACTTTTTTTTTTTAGATTTGAAGCATTAAATTTGTTTGTAAGGAAGATCTATTTTCGGTGAATCTAGATATTTGACTGTTTAATTCAATCTAGAAGTAGAAAATCTATACTAGCCGTGTCACGACAAAACCAACATAGTGCGTTTGTGACCAGCATGGATCCAGACCAGCCGGCGCATCCGCGCAGTCTTATCAGGATCCATGCTGTTCGCTACCAGTTTCTTTACTGGTTATAGAGTTTGTAAGCGAACAGCATGGATCCTGATCAGACTGCGCGGATGCGCAGGCTGGTCTGGATCCATGCTGGTCGCAAACCATCTATGTTGGTTTTGTCGTGACGCGGCTCATACTATGTCAATAAAACTCAGTAAAAGTAATTACGTGAAAAGTATTAGAAGATGTTCTCGGTGCAATTATGTCTTAATACGCGATATAAAATTGAATTTATTGTCAAATTAAAGATAATATTTCTGTATTGTATTGTTTCTTATAATTTATTTGTATAATATAACTTTACTTTGGATATAAATCAGAGAAAAAACATTACAATTTGTGTGTATAATTATTCTTTAACATCCCCGGATATATCCGGACATTTTCGTCAACTTCCGTAACTGATACATGTACATGCATTTTAAACAAATTAGCATGCTTTAAAAATCACATCATTTTGTGTTTGTATAACGTTCATTAGAGATATTTGTTAAAAAAACACTTAAATACGTTATATTCAGAAATTGTCAGAGAAATAAGTACTTATGACTTACATTGGTTTTTGTTACACATAAAATGTTATTAACAAAATTTATTTATATCTCTCTCTCTGTATTCATGCTATAATTAATTTGACTTTTGTATTATATGTATTGTATTTATAACGACGAGGAGCGTAGAGCTCAAATCTACAAATAAAGATTTTGTTCTCATCTGTTCTATTCTGTACAAAAGTATATAAAAATTATATGTATCTTTGAAAAGTTCAACTTACTAAATTTTGTCTTAGCACGTAACTTACAAATATATATTCATGGTCTTCTGTCATAATGGATTTTATTTGTTGCATATTTCTGAAATACTAGTAGCAGGGAAGAATAACTTGATTTAGAAACTGGCCCACCGTGTTTTGTGGACGTAGCTTATGCAGTACATGTATATTTATAATACTGCACGTTTGTAACGTCATTTTTCATTGGATAATCGTGACGTTTATATAGTTTTATATACACGGCTGCTGTCGATTCCTAAAGTAATCTTACTTTTTTTCGCTAAAAATGATGCTTGCTGTATTATAAATTCGTTATAAAGATTGTTGACAGGTTATATGGCCGTATATAAACGGCTGTTTGCAATATAACCCTCGCCTAACGGCTCGGGTTATATTTACAAATAGCCGTTTATATAGGGCCATATAACCTGCCAACGATCTTTATAACTAATAATATACATGAAGTCCATTTAGTTTTTTTATCAAGATTTTCGAAACTGAAAACTTACAGTATAAAATCATGAAAGAAATCTTTTAAAAAATAACATTATTATTATGCTCTTCAATATTGGAGGAATAAAACGATATTATTATTGTATCCATTTCTTGCAAAAGTGTTTATGAAATTTATGAATATATTCTTTATTTACCTTTATTTAATATAATAATTACGTGAATCGTCCATACATATCTTTCAGATGGCATTTTCTCTTCTATGCCGTTTCATTTACCTATGGCTATAGCATTATATTAAATGTAAGTAGAATATATATATATATATATAAATACAATATTTCAAGCGGTTTTTTTCTCGTCTTTTTCCCCTCTCTTCCTTTCTGTTTCTCCTATATGATCCTTTTTATATTCTCATTCATAAAAATTAAAATATTAACCATTTAACGATTGTATACAGTTGACAGTGTTTCATTATGATCGTTCGTTTGAATATTGAAGTGAAAATATCAAACATAGGTTAAATTGTCGGCCAACCTTCAGTTATGGCTAAAAATGAATTTTTCTAGATGTTCCAAAAAAAGAAAATAAAAGATTATGATGATGCCAATGATGATGATATTGTTGATGATAATTATACTGATGATGGTATAGATGATGATGATGATGATGATGATAATATGGTGTTGTCGATGATGATGATGATAACGATGGTATTGATAATGATCGTAATGATGATGATGTTGATGATAATAATTATACTGATGATGGTATAGATGATGATAATGGTGATGATGATGATGATAATATGGTGTTGTCGATGATGATGATGATGATGATAACGATGGTATTGATAATGATCGTAATGATGTTGATGATGATAATGATAATGATGCCGATGATAATTTTAGCGATGATGATGATGATAATGATAATTAGGACGATGATGACGGTGATGATGATTATGAAAATGGTAATGAGGATATTGTTTTTGATGATGAAGACGTTAGACTTCTTGTTGTTGGTGTTGTTATTGATTATGATGTATGATGATGATGCTGATGTATAATTTTAAATTTTTTTAAAGAAAATAAATTATTTATTTTCTGGCTTTAGAAACCATGGTTCAGTAAAACTATAGACTGCTGGGTGGGATGGCCGTTACAGGTGAGCATAATTCAATTTTAGGTATCATATTATTTTGAAAAAAAGTACGTATATGTTTTTAGTAGTTGTTTTGCTAAAAAAATAAAAACAACATTTCAAGTTTTATCTCCCCTGACGTGACATTCTTAATATTCGGAGTTCGACTTAAGTTTTGAGATATTGGTAAGCTCATGTAGCAAGTGTAGGTGTATAGGAAATATCCAAACATGGAATATCTCGCTTACATGTAAAACTGCAAAACTTACACAATATATATAGAACCTTATAATAAAAGTGGACTACTCCATTCGCGGAGTCGTATTTTGACGTCTGCTGCGGTATATCTGGTTTATCTCGGTCTGTCACAATAAAATAATCCCAAAACAGTGGAACGAGCGAAATGGACGCCAGTTCCTATTGATTATCAGGCGATTTTATTTATGCTGCTGATTCGTTGCTTATACATGTGCGGTCATATATCATGTAATGTCCTAATATTCTATTCCCCTTCTTTTTTATATATTAAAACTGCTGAATATGCTTTAAAGGGACTCAACCGAGGTGGTTTTTTTACATGACCAGACTGGAAATATCTTTTTCAAGATTAATGTTCTGTTTTATGTAGGTATAGACCAATAACTTGTACGCAAAATTTCAGATCATTAGCTCACTCCGTTTTTTTTTTTTTCAGAATAATTATGCTAGCTGTGCAAAATGACCCAAAATTGAAATGCGTTGTAAGCTTTTTACCCAATAAGGCTAAAATAGAAAGTATTTTTTCAACTTATATCTGAGTATATTTCTTTAAACTCTATTTGAATATCTTTCCGTTTTAAGTTCCCCCAGCTGATCTATGTAAGAAATTGAATTTTTATGTTTTTAGGCTTTTGTACCTTAGTGGAGTTCCTTAAAATGGACTTATCCTGTTTCCATTTTTAGAACAGTTAATTATCAGTTTTGTGGGTAGCAAGATAAAAATTCGTAAGCGAACAGTAAGAGCCTGGTCAGACTAAACGGGTGTGCATGCTGGCCGGGGTCTATACTGGTGGCAAAGACTATTCCATCAGGGTAAAAACATTATAAGTTACGGACTGCCTACTTGTTATTTAAAACATGCAAATATCGGTAAACTATATTATATGGTTTTTGAAATAATTAAAATATGAATAACTGTCTGCCTGTGTCAGGGAAAACTATGTATTCTGATTTATAAGTTTAATAATATCTGAGAAGGTCATTAGAAAGAGAAGAGGATGACATTCATCTATCATATATCAAAATAATTAATCATAATTCAAAACAATCCTCAATACCTTATAGAAACCTGATACTTTATTATGACCTGCTGTAGTCGAAAGTAATTAGACGTTGTGATGCATCGGATAAAATTTTGTGCTGCCTTACAAAAAAACATAAACGTATATATAATTAAAGGCCCATTGTGCTTCAGAAATCCATTTTTTCCCTATTCTTTAGAAATATCAAACATGTGTTCAGTAAGATCACTTATTTGTTATACATTACAGAACGTCACCAACGATGTATACTGGTATTATATGATAGAACTTGCATTCTACTGGAGCCTGATATTTACACTCATTTATGACCCAAAGAGAGCAGTAAGTAATATTTCCGTTAATATGATAAACTTCCGCGAAATAACAAATCGGATCATCTCGGCTTTTATCTCAACGAAAGAGCCGAGAAGATGCGAATGTCAAAATAGTGCAAATTTCAATTATTAAAATAAATAATAAGAAAATAAATATATAAAAATAAATAAATAAATTAATAAATAAAATAAAATTAAATTAAATAAATCAATAAATACATAAACAAATAACAACAGAATGGAAGTCTGAAATATGCACCAATGATGGAACGCTGCAAAAATAACTGATTAGATCGCTGTTTTGTGTGATCTTGTAAGCGGAACATGACTGTTTATTTTAAAAGCGTGCCTGAAAACAAAAAAGTTTTAGAAATTAGATAATTATATAGCTTTATACTCTTTACAGCGAATTTGAATATCCGTCAAAAAATATTTCGATGTAGTGATTTTATATGGAATGTATAAATGTTAAATTATTTTGTACAAAAATATGGTGAATGAGTGTGATTGTATTTTTTCTGTGTTTTCAGGATTTTTACCAGATGTTTATACATCACATTGCCACTATTGTTTTGATGAATTTCTCGTGGATGGTCAATTTTGTACGAATTGGAACACTCGTGCTTATCGTGCACGATGTTGCAGACCCATTACTCGAGGTATTATGTTCGTTCGTCATACACATCATTAACATTTTATAATTTTATACGAAGTGCAAAGTCTTAGCCATTAACAAAATGAAAAAAGATCGTTTGACGTACTTTATGACTCTATTATTATTACAAAACATATGTTATGACGTCATTATTATTGTTTGGTGTACGTCATGACGTCATTATTTCTATTTGACGTATGTTATGACTTCAATATTATCATCTGGCGTACGTCATGATGTCATTATTGTTATTTGACGTACTTGATGACTTCAATATTATTATTTGGCGTACATTATGACATCATTATTATTATTCGACATACGTAATGACATCATCATTATTATTTGACTTACATAATTGCGTAATTTTTTTTATTTGACTTCCGTTATGCCTTCATTATTATTTTTTGACGTACGTCATGGCGTTATATTATACCTCATTTGCATACGCCCTTCTATATTTATATGACGTCATCCGGTCCATAAACCGCATACAGACCGGGGGCGGTCCATAATTCTTATATGGACTGGATGACGTCATATTAAATCTTAAAGTTCGTTTTTTGCCTTTTGTTTAATTTGATTAACAAAAGAAGAGCATGCTTTTTTTTTGCTGTATCGCTTGAAAATAATGATAATAATTCCGACTAGGGTTTGAAATATTTCACACACTGAACAAATAAATTATTATTTGAAAGTAAATTATAGTAAAAATGTCAGCAACAGTAGGGATGAAAGGATTTAGATTCGGTATAATATAACAAATAAAACATGGCCTTTCGGGCAAAATGCAAGTTTACGGACTGGTTGGTCAGACCTCGGAAGGTATATGTCCCTCAGCTGCGCTTCGGGCCATATACCTTCCTCAGTCTGACCAACCAGTCCGTAAACTTGCATATTGCCCTCAAGGCCATGTATTATTTGTTAAATAATTATCATTTGGCATACGTCATGACGTCATTATTATTATTTGACGTACGTTATGACTACATTATTATTATTTGGAGTAAAAAATGTATAGTTTTGTACTTTCTGTTGGTGTAGTTTCATAAATATACATAAATACAAGACTATTTTAATATATATTGAACATCACTCGTAAAAGTCTAGCATTTCAGTAACAAAAACAACTTTTGTCCTGAAACACTTTAATTAACAAATAATACATGGCCTTGAGGGCAATATGCAAGTTTACGGACTGATTGGTCAGACTGAGGAAGGTATATGGCCCGAAGCGCAGCTGAGGGACATATACCTTCCGAGGTCTAACCAACCAGTCCGTAAACTTGCATTTTGCCCGAAAGGCCATGTTTTATTTGTTATATTATACCGAATCTAAATCCTTTCATCCCTTTTGTTGCTGACATTTTTACTATAATTTACTTTCAAATAATAATTTATTTGTTCAGTGTGTGAAATATTTCAAACCCTAGTCGGAATTATTATTATTATTTTCAAGCGATACAGCAAAAAAAAATCATGCTCTTCTTTTGTTATTCAATTTTTGTTAATCAAATTAAACAGGCAAAAAAACCCGAACTTTAAGATTTAATATGACGTCATCCAGTCCATATAAGAATTATGGACCGCCCCCGGTCTGTATGCGGTTTATGGACCGGATGACGTCATATCAAATATAGAAGGGCGTATGCAAATGAGGTATAATATTTAACTTTATAAACCGGCGACTGAAACTAACCATGCGACCAGTGCAGACCAGAATCAACCGACTCATCAGTGCTGTCTTATCATGGTCTGCACTGTTCACTATTCAGTCCGTACAGGTACATATTTTGAAATTTTCCTAACCGTGACTAACTGTTTTGTTCAGATTGAAATATTGGACAGAATTTAATTCAATATTTAAGATATTTAGCATGTTAAGTATTAAAGACCAATATACAACATTTGTTCAAGATTTTCAGTAAAAGTTCAAATATATATTTGCAATTTTATTGGATATTGTGTAGGGCCAATTTAATATTTTCTGTTTTTCTTCTATTTTATTAGCTTACAAAGATGGTAAATTATTTAAAGTGGAAGAGAACAACCGACTGTGTATTTATTGTTTTTGTTATTGCTTGGATTACATCGAGGCATATCGTATTCCCCTATGCGTAAGTATAGACAGCGTGTCCACCTTGTCAACATATCTAATATTTATAACCCTCATATTTAATAAGGATAGCAGTGACCTTATGGTTAAAGAACCTGTCTATCAGCCCAATGATGGTCGGTTCAAGCCCTACTTTAGTCAAACCGGGTTTGCTCATACAATACCAGTACTGGTAAACTCTAGGAAACGGACCCGAGGGTCAGGATATTAGTTCTGTTGCGTATTTCTATTTATTAATCTGGCAATTAAATGAATCTTTTTTCGGGCCCCAGTTATAAGAATAACCCCATTTTACTACCATTTTAAGTCCCTCTCCAAAAAAGGTCAGTACATGGATAATATCGTTTGAAAATACGTGACGAATAAAATAAGTACAGAAATGTGAAACTGTGAACGATACACATAGTCGTCACGTATCATATATTATGTTCTAACGGTCGCTCTTCTGGGTGATCGATAGAAAACAGGTTTTTTATTTTGTTTAACCTATCTATTCCTAACAGTATACATATTTTATGTACATACAAGTGATCAACAAACAAAACAGTTTTGTACATCATGTAAAAAAGGATAAGAACAAAAGACGAGTCTTACAGAATTCTTCTCCTTTGGCGAACTTTATGGGTTTTTCTGAAATAAATTAATATAAAGAATATTTTTAATTTAGATAATCAATTAAATAATGTCCGATGGTTTTATCAAATTCATTTTAAAAATTGATTTCTACGGTGACCTTGTTAACGAATGATAGGGACGGATCTTTGACGCATTCACGCGCTGCCAAAGTTCAAACGCCAAACTTAGACAATAAACTTTGCTGTTTCTAAACTGCATGTATGTACATGCATAAAAGATGTTAACTTTAAATTCCATCTACCAGTCTACAGTGCAGCCGGAAAGAATTGATTTTATGATTAAATCACGTGATTTAGACCACGTGACTCATAACGCGCCATCAATCACTTTACTTTCCAGTTAATCTACTGTTGTTATTTTTCCTATTTCCAGTTTTCATTACGATAACAGAATAAAGTTCTGCAAATTGTTCATAATCTAATCATTTCTACTATCAGTAGATGATGATTAGATGTATTGTGCTGTTTGATTCCATTCTTCCCAATTAGAAACTATTCAATTAAACTCTGGATTGGCAGAATCAGTAAATTGGGTTATTTAATTGTAAATGCGTATCAGTAAAGCTATGTGGGCGATATTGGAAGCAGTTTTTTACTACCATAC
>NW_026853805.1:0-37215 GCF_026571515.1 Ruditapes philippinarum
ATTTAGCAAAAATACCTGTCAGGATCTCTGTCCCTTTAGAAATGCATTAGTACTTTTATATGAAATAAGTATTTAAGTTTAAAAAATGAATATGTTTGAAATTAGCCGTAACCAAAAGGTTAATCAGAGCGAAAACATCTTAGAGAAATTAAGGGGAATAACTTTGCAAACTATATCTAGGATTATTTTGCCCTTTGATATTGCATCATATGATCATAGTAAACAAATAAACCACATTTAAAGTAAATTCGGTAGTGGTCTGAGAAAATAAATGGAATTACTTAAAAAACCAAATTCTGAGAGCGACAATACCATAATACCTTTAATGCTGTTGTCAATCAGGGTTACAAATGAAAATGGGAAACAAAAGAAAAATACTTATCTATTGAGAATTTAGTATCAATTATCCTTTCTAAGCCTAAAGATTACATTATATAGCAGCTCAAAACCTCGATATTTAGGTTCATAAAAGAAAACAAGTAAAACAAAAGATGGGCAATTACAATAAAAATAATTATGAGAATGTTAAAAAGTAATATAAATACTACTTTAATCATGATTTTAACATGAATTTACATCTTGCGACATTTAACGGTAGTGTTGCGACATTTAACGGTAAGGGAAATTCGTGCGACATTTAATGTTAACATTGCGACATTTAACGGCAAATGATTTTGCGACATTTAGCGGCGGTTGCGACATTTAGCGGCAATGTTGCAACATTTAATGGCGCCACAGTGTGAATGATTATGAATGAAATATGTTTAAACTGTGCCCCCACACTCCACTGATTAGTCAATCTTGTGTCTCTAGGTCAATTTTTTTTTTTTTTGGCTACATATGCCTAAGTTGAAAACTAAAAATCTTTTTTTAAGTAAAGGGCAAATACTACAAATACTGAATAAATCCACAAGAAAACCCCCAAGGTGCATAAGTACACATGATGACCAACATTCTTGTAAACTTTCAGGCCCACAGGTCAAATACTTAAATTTTTACTATGTCAAGGGCAATAACTCTAAAAATACTAAAAATATCCACACGAAAATACCCAGGTGCAAAACTACACATGCTGATCAATATTACTGTAAGGTTTAATGGCTCTAGGTCAAATATTTTTCGAGGTACATGCGACACAAGTTGAAAATTGCAAATTTTTACTTAGTCAAGGGCAATAACTCTAAAAATACTAAAAATATCAACACGAAAATACCCAGGTGCACAACTACACATGCCGATCAACATTCCTGTAAGGTTTCATGACTCTAGGTCAATTACTTTTTGAGCTACGTGCGACACAAAAAGGGAACAGACCACAGACGGATGGACAGACAAGGGTAAATCTAAATATCCCCAACCCTATAGTGGGGACACAAATATGTTGAAACTACTGCTTCTCAAAGGATTGTCTTGCATGTCTCGTGTCCACAAGATGCGAGATTATGGCGAGATGCGAAGGAACTCAAGATATTGTATCTTCAAATGTTGTCCGGTTCTTGCCTATCCCAGTACATGTTCAAGTCCTTAGACCTAATATCATGTCTCGATTTCTGCCAAGAGAATCGGGCGATTTTTGGGCGACATGACATCATGCCTCGCTTCGTGTCTCGTCCGATTCTCGCGACACAAAGCGAGGCATGATCCTGGCATGTTTGGTCTACTCTTGTACCATTATTTTGAAATGTTGTAAAAACTATTTTGAACTTAAATATCTTGTAAACACAAACACATCAACACTACAACTGTTATCTCAGACAATTTTATTTACCATTTTATACAAAATAGACAACATATTTATTACAAATTAAAACTTGACTGACCATGCAAAACAAATATATAACAATATCAAAACATGATTTTAACATCTTCAAAATTAAAAAAAAAATGTTATTAATAAAACATTCTAAAAACATGTTGCGGGTTATAAAACATCTCTGCTTTAAACTCAGAATAATTTCAAAGCGACATGCCTCCAGATGTGTAAAATAAATTTTTCAAAATTTCAAACATAGTTAAAATAAATACATTTATACAATATATGTGATTTATAGTTCGAAAAAAAATGTTAAGAATACTCACAATCAAGGGGAAAGAAACTTTGAATGAATTATGCAAAATATTTGAGCCGTGCCATGACAAAAACATAGTGGGTTTGCGACCAGCATGGATCCAGACCAGCCTGCGCCTCCGCGCAGTCTGATCAGGATCCATGCTGTTCGCTATAAGTTTCTCTACTTGTAATAAGGTTTGTAAGCGAACAGCATGGATCCTGATCAGACTGCGCGGACACGCAGGCTGGTCTGGATCCATGCCGGTCGCAAACCCATTATGTTGGTTTTGTCGTGACGCGGCTCATTTCATTATTTACTTAAAATTCTTCCCTGTTACTAATAGAGTAATGGAAATGTCTGTATAGTTTTACAAATTATAGTTGTAAATTCGTGTGGATAATAGTGTCTAAAGCTAGGTTAAGTAACTTAATTTAAACACTTGATAATACATTACTCATCAGAATAATGTTCAAATTTTCATAAAAAAATGACAAAAAATCTAATAACAAGAGGGCCATGATGGCCCTGAGGTCGCTCACCTGTATATAGGCCCCCCCCCCCACCCCCCGGGCCAATTTTTACCCAAGGGCTTTTATTTGTTTATTTGAACAGACTTGGTAGACACCCATAAGAAGATGTTTCATGCTAAACATCTAAGTTCTAGCTCATTGGGTTTTTTAAAAGAAGATTTTTAAAGTTTTTACTATACACATATAGTTAAAAACAATGACACCCCTGGGGCAGGGCCAGTTTTGACCCCCGGGCTTTTATTTGAACAAACTTTGTAGATATTTACTTAAAGATGTTTCATGCTTAATATCTAAACTCTAGCTATTTGGTTTTTTTCAAAGAAGATTTTTAAGTTTTTGCTATACACATATAAGGAAAATCAATGACCCCCCCCCCCCGGGCGGGGCCAGTTTTGACCCCAGGGCTTTTATTTGAACAAACTTGGTAGACACCCACAAGAAGATATTTCATACTTAATATCTAAGCTCTAGCTCTTTGAGTGTTTTAAAAGAAGATTTTATGTTTTTACTATATGCATATAGGGAAAATCAATGACCCCCTGGGGCGGGGCCAATTTTGACCCCAGGGCTTTTATTTGAACAAACTTGGTAGACACTCATTAGTAGATGTTTCATGCTAAATATCTTAGCTCTAGCTCTTTGGGTTCTTTAAAAGAAGATTTTTTAAGTTTTTACTATATGCATATAGGGAAAATCTATGACCCCCATGGGCAGGGTCAATTTTGACCCCAGGGCTTTTATTTGAACAAACTTGGTAGACATTTACTAGAAGATGTTTCATGCCACATATCTAAGCTCTAGCTCTTATGGTTCTTTAAAAGAAGATTTTTTAAGTTTTTACTATATGCATATAGGGAAAATCAATGACCCCCGGGGTGGGGCCAATTTTGACCACAGGGCTTTAATTTGAACAAACTTGGTAGACACTCACTAGAAGATGTTTCATGCTTAATATCTTAGCTCTAGCTCTTTGGGTTCTTTAAAAGAAGATTTTTTTAAGTTTTTACTATATGCATATAGGGAAAATCAATGACCCCCTGGGGCGGGGTCAATTTTGACCCCAGGGCCTTTATTTGAACAAACTTGGTAGACATTCACTAGAAGATGTTTCATGCTTAATATCTAAGCTCTAGCTCTCACGGTTCTTTAAAAGAAGATTTTTTTAAGTTTTTACTATATGCATATAGGGAAAATCAATGACCCCCGGGGTGGGGCCAATTTTGACCCCAGGGCTTTCATTTGAACAAACTTGGTAGACACTCACTAGAAGATGTTTCATGCCAAATATCTTAGCTCTAGCTCTTTGGGTTCTTTTAAAGAAGATTTTTTAAGTTTTTACTATATGCATATAGGGAAAATCAATGACCCCCTGGGGCGGGGCCAATTTTGACCCCAGGGCTTTTATTTGAACAAACTTGGTAGACACTCACTAGAAGATGTTTCATGCCAAATATCTAAGCTCTAGCTCTTAGGGTTGTTTAAAAGAAGATATTTAAAGATTTTTCTTTCGGTTGGCATGGCAACCAGAGTTCTGCAAGGAATTAAATTCTTTGAACAATTTTTAAAGGTGACCACCAAAGGAACATTCCTGTGAAGTTTGGATGAAATTGGCTCAGTGGTTAATGAGGAGATGTCATTTAAAGCAAAAGTTTACGGACGGACGGACGGACGGACGACGGACGGACGGACGCCGGACGAAAAGCGATCACAAAAGCTCACCCTGTCACTTTGTGACAGGTGAGCTAAAAATTGACACAAATCTAGTAAAAGTTGACACAAATCTGGAGGCACTCTGCTTGAAAATATAAAAGCAGTGAAGCATATGGCCAAGCAATCAACCCATTATTTAAATAATATACCACATACAACAGTGAAAATCTAGGAGTAAAGAGATATTGAAATAAGTAAAGAATAAACATGTTACATGAAACGTAGATATATTTTCAGAAATTATGAAATTGAAATTTCAAACCATTCACTCTGAAGTCATGACCTATTCAAATAAATATCATGATCCCTTTCAATAAAATTTCACTCTGTCTTTTTTCATGCTACTTGATAAAGAACACATCAGTTAAGAGTAGTAAACAATAATAAAGAAGTATAGTTTTTTTACTTATTTTATAAACCACATTTGTCAAATAATTACTTGTAAAAACTGAGCTTCATTGTGCATCATTTTAAATTTGGTTTCATTCGATACAAAAATTTTATTCCTACGCCTAAAAAATAATCCCTCAAAGATCTTTAAAGTACATGAAAATATTTTATTCAAATGGTGTTGTTTTGTGTAGTCTTTACCTCTGACCCTAGTTACTACCCCTGATGCTGATAAATATAATGTAAGTGTATAAATACATTTGAAACATCCCATCTATTTCCAGTGACTATAATGAAGAATTTCAGAAAAATATAGGATTAAGATAAACGATTTATTATTGCTGTAGGATAACCACATATCCCTTACAGTATATGTTAATATATTAAAAAGTCACTATGTATCATCATAAACTAAAATGGTTCATTACAGTACCGCAGTCTTAGTATGGATCATCTTCCATTACACATGTTACATTAAAAATGCAATTTTAAGACTAATACAATGTATTTAATTTGTTACACGACTAAGAATAAATGTTTTGGCAATTCCACATGTTTTTGGTCAATTATGTATTATCATGTATGAATCTTAAAAAATTCATGTACATGTAATAGGCCTATATATACAAATATTTAAAAGTTTCAAAATGCAATTCTATGAATTAATTGCGACAAATGATTTGTGTAGTATAACAGTTTCAGACACATTTTACCAATACACCTTAATGTCTAGCTTTAAATAATTCTTGGCAATGAATTATTGTCCAGAAATGCAGTATGGTTTCAAACCAAAAACCACACAGCTTGTGTATCATATATAAAAAACCAAAGATTAATACATAAAAGAAAGAAAAAAAAAAGCGAAACTGCCGACTTTTTATAATAAATAAATTTACAAGATATAAATAGAATTGAAACACCTACCATCTCACCCCACCATCAGTTCAGCACCTACTTGTGTGACATTCAATTTTCAAGACTTCAGATCAGAAACAATATATATTATTGAATTACAAAGCAAAATATTTCTGGCCATACAAATTGTAATTAAATTGAATATGGTGTCAAATATTGAAAACCAGACTGGTCTAGTGTGGTGACTTGAGGTTATGCCATTATTATTTTACTGTCAATTGTCCGGTTGACGAATTTCAATATAAATTAAAACTAAATAGAGCAGTGAAAATTTATACTGTACATTATCAATTTTTTAATATCATTCTAAAATGAATATGTGTATACATGTATAATAAATATTTGATGTGCTCTTTATATCTGTGATATCACTGAATTAAAGACATGTACAGAGAAAACTTTACTCTCCTATTAATCCTTGGAATTTATTACTGGAAAAAATTATTGCATTGATATCTAAAAGACCTCTCAGATATATACATTTACTTATGAGGTTCTAAGAAATATCAAAAAAATAAATTATACATAAAAAGTTTCATGAATGAAGAAGAGTTTAAAGTTAAGAATACATATACGGAACCAGTTCATGTTTGTTTGATATCAATAACTTCCCTGCATTTTATAAATCATAGTTAATATTCAAACAAGTTAATATTCAAACAAATTGTCTTTACCCTGATTTAAAAAATTATCTTCAGATTTTCTTTTTCCAGAGGTAAAAATGTTTCTATAAAAAAGAGCAAATATTCAAACAAATAAACAATCCAAAATTAGGAGGGAAACCACTTATTTAAATAAATTGAAAGAATTTTTTCATTCTTATTCATAAGAAATATTTTTCGTGATAACATTTCACCATCTAACTCATAAGAAAAACAAAACTATCGTTCATATTCACAAGTCATCATACACATGTTAAATTATCATATTTATTCACAACAAATATTATCATACTTATCAACAAGAAATATTATCATACTTATTCGAAAGAAGCATTATCACTTTTATTCATAAGAAATATTACCATTTTTATTCACAAGAAATATTACCATACTTATTCAAAAGAAGCATTATCATTTTTATTCACAAGAAAAATTGCCATACTTATTCATAAGAAAAATTACCATTCTTATTCACAAAAAAATATCATTCTATTCACAAGAAGTATTATCATTCTTATTCACAAGAAATATTATCATACTTATTCACAAGAAATATTACCTTTTGCTTCATTAGAAAACTATCATTATACTCGCAAGACATATTATCATCCTTATTCACAAGAAATATTATCATTCTTATTCACAAGAAATATTATCATGTAATTTATTAGAAAAATTATTATATTCACAAGAAATATTGTCATACTTATTCACAAGAAATATTATCATACTTATTCACAAGTAATATTATCATTTTTATTCACATAAAATATTATCATTCTTGTCGACATGAAATTTCATCATTCCTTGTCGCAAGAATATAAAATTATCATCCTTATTCTTCAGAATATTATAATTTTTAGAATCAAAATTCCTATGAGACAATACACCTATCACATCAATATAATATTTGGTAATTTTTTTAGAGAGATCCTAAGATAACTAAGCCAACAAAATGCATATAAATATCAATTTAATTTTTTACTGGCAATTTCCTTATTAAAATCAAGCTAAGCGCAACAATTTAGTCCACCTCCATTGCTTGACAAAGAGATTCATTACATGTTAATTAAAGTATATGAAAATATCATTATTGCAGTACTGGCAGAATCTTCCCCACACCCCTCCCTACTTTGGGGATTCAGTATACAGTTAACATCAGTAGAAATAAACTAATAATGATTATTGATTAACTATTATCAATCAATTAAAGTGAATGACTAGTTAGCATTAAATGGGAAAAAATGGAAATAACCATAACAATAAGAGAAACTTAAACAAAATAAAACTGGGCTATAACAATAAAAGACGTAAAATCTCACGAAAAAATCTTCTGGACGTGAATCAAAGATTTAATTTATACAGTAGGGAATTTGCTACTCTGTTTTCAAAAATATTTTCAGAAAAAAATATTTAGGTCTTCATTAGATTTTTAAAAGGAAAATTAAGTGACATGAGTAATCACTTTTTTTGTCTTAATTAAGAATGCATAAAGCTGTGTAGCTGGCAAAGGTGGTACACCACAACTGCCAAAATATATTTTAAAAACGTATAAAGGTTAATGAATAAAACTCTCCAAAACAAAATGTTCAACTGCTAGTTGTAGATGGGTGTAACTATGACGTTTACTCATGTGACTCAGACAGGACGTCCATATTATCTGATCATGGCCTGACATTGTGCGCTATTCAGTCAGTAACTTATTTTGAAATTTTCCCCTAAAATAATTGATTGTTATGTCAAGATTAAAAGCTGGAGAAGTCAAGTTAAGATATTTTGTGTAGTGAGGATAAAAACAATACACAAAAAAATGTAAATTTTAAAACAACACAAGTGTTTCCCAATACATTTAGCAGTTTTCATTTCATTTTCACATTTCAAATCATGTTGCAAGCCAGTGCTAACAAACCCCTGGTAAGGATATTTTATAACATTGGAAGAAAAGAAAGCAGGAAATTGTACAAATAAAATCACAAACTTGCCTGGGTGATGACGAAAAAAAATCCCACAAACAAACATATAATTACTATTGCACTGATATTAAGACATTAAAATTTCTTTGAAAAGTCTAACAGAAATTCTTTTTTTTTTATAATTAGTCTTTACCAGTAAACATCTACCAAGAATCATACAATTTAGGTATATTGTGATTCATAAGGTGTTAAGTTTTTATTCAAATCTACATTGTTAAGATAAGATGACTGGTAAAAAATGAACATAATGCAAAAACCAGTGCATTCACTATATTCAGTACAGACTAGCATTAAGGTCAAGCTATCCACCTTCCATAAGGTAAAAATTTCCCAAAATGATAACGACCAGACAGAATTCAAACCCACAACAATACTCAAGTGAAATAAAACAAGTGCATGATAGTCTGTTTGGTGGAGGGTAAATAATAAGTTACTCCAACACTTGTATCAGTCACAATGCAACTTTCAAATTTTACTGGTAATGCCAGACCTTATAGAGTGCATCTTTGAGTAATATTTTAGGCATAAACCAGCTTGTTAGTATAACCACTGTAAGCTAGATTCTAACTTCCTCAAATGAAAAAAACACCCAAAGTTTCTGCTTGTTGATAACAACTACGAACATTAGCTCTGATCATCATAAATGCCGTGATATACATTTATCATGTTTATAAATGTTTTTCAATTTTATATAGACCGTTTCATGGTAAAATGATGCTTAAAGTCATGGCCATAACTTCTAAATATAGTAATGTCAATCATACTCAAATATAGCCTAGTAAAGATCTAAATATAGTAATGTATATTCCTATGTGATCTAAATATAGCATCATACATTGGTGAAATGTTAATACTAGTAAAATCTAAATATAGCCTAAAGATCTAAATATAGTAACATACATAATGGGACAACATGCCTATGTGATCTAAATATAGTATCATATACTAGTATTCGGTGACATCATTATGGCACATTCAGCTTTTGCTGAATAACTTCAATAACATATAAGTTGTGCATCTTTTATCTTAAAACTAAAAGAAAAGAAAAAACATGTACACAAAGAAAAAGACCTAATGGCAAGATTTAAGTAAAGCATGAAGTTTTGTCAAACTTGGTGAAACACCAAAATTTCAAGATAATGATATAATGAATAAATCAAATAAATTTTCAATTCCAATATACAAGTAAAGGAATGTACACTTTTTTATATAAATCTCCCAGATATCTTTATAATATTAAACTAGAAATGTGTCATCATGCCACGGATGCCCCCGCATGCAGCCAAAATTTCAAATGTTATAATATTTAGTTCCAAATTTGTTTGCACAAATTATTTTTTTCATTCTAAGTTCAAAGCCCTTAAAACTTTTCAATGTTAACACAAACCATTTTTATACAATGTTCAAGGCACTGAAATTATTCAGTCTTAACCTTTTAAAAATAGCATATTGCATATTTGTAGCCAACAAAATGGCTATATACATTTCCACAAAAGTATGAGTGCTGAAACTGAAAGTTCAAAATTTTTCCAACATTCAGGAAAGATAAGTTTGTCTAAAATCATTGAACCACGACCAAATTCAAACTTAAACTGCTTATTCCTAAGATGTATCTATATTATTTTCAAAGTGAAAGGGACATAACTCTGCCAAAAAATCATCGAACCATGACCAAATTCCAACTTGACCTGCGCATTCCTTTGACATATCCATATGTCAATTTTGAGTTGAATATGTAACACTGTTGGGTTGATAATGAACAGAAACTGTAAATTTCATATCATTTTCAAAGTGAAAGGGGCATTACTCTGCCAAAAATCATTGAACCATGACCAGATTCGAACTTGGTCTGTGCATTCCAAAAACATATCCATATGTCAAATTTGAGTTGAATGTGTAATATTGTTGGGGAGATAATAAACGGAAACTGAAAATTTCATATTATTTTTAAAGTGAAAGGGAAATAACTCTGCCAAAAATCATCGAACCATGACCAAATTTTAACTTGACCTGCGCATTCCTTTGACGTATCAATATGTCAAATTTGAGTTGAATGTTTAATACTGTTGGGGAGATAATAAACAGAAACTGAAAATTTCATATTATTTTCAAAGTAAAAGGGGCATAACTCTGCCAAAAATCATTGAACCATGACCAAATTTGAACTTGACCTGCGCATTCCTTTGACGTATCCATATGTCAAGTTTGAGTTGAATGTGTTGTACCATTGGGGAGTTAATGAACGGAAACTGAAAATTTCATATTGTTTTCAAAGTAAAAGGGGCATAACTCTACCAAAAATCATCGAACCATGACCAAATTTGAACTTGACCTGTATTTTCTAATGACATATTAATATGTCAAGTTTGAGTTGAATGTGTTGTACCGTTGGGGAGATAATGAACGGAAACTGAAAATTTCATATTATTTTCAAAGTAAAAGGGGCATAACTCTGCCAAAAATCATCGAACCATGACCAATTTCGAACTTGACCTGTATTTTCTCATGACATATCCATATGTCAATTTTGAATTGAATGTTTTGAATCGTTTGGGAGATTATGAACGGAAACTGAAAATTTCATATTATTTTCAATGTAAAAGGGGCATAACTCTGCCAAAAATCATCGAACCATGACCAATTTCAAACTTGACCTGTATTTTCTCATGACATATCCATATGTCAAATTTGAGTTCAATATGTGCAAGGGTTATTAAGATAATGAACGGAAACTGATGATGACGGAAGGACGGAAGGACGGAAGGACGGAATGACGGAATGACGGAACAGGGTAACACTATATGCCCCTGCCATTATATGGCGGGGGCATAAGAAATCATATTATACTATATGTGTGCCTTAAATATAACATGTAATGACAATTTATTCTGTGATTGGTTTATTAAATTATAAATATATGATAAAAAGAGCATGCTTATGCATCAAAATCAACCAAGCTGGTGACATACAGAGCCAATATATATTTTCAATATTAAATAAAATCCTGGAATATAGATTTTCCCTTAAAATTTATATTGAAAAAATTGGGACTGTAACTCAGAATGTGCATAAATAAAGGAGACCTTTTTCTAAACTTCTGAAAAATCAATTAACAAAGATTTGAATATTTAGGTCACAATGATATACAGTCATAGCTCGATGAACTTCAACAAAATGTCTAAACAGACTGCATTGTACCCTTAATGTATATCAAACTAAGTTTTTGTTTTTTTTCTTTTCTTTTCTGGTTGGCTTTTAAGTCCCACCAACACAGTATAGGTCATCTGGACCTTAGATGCCAATCTGTCCATTATTTCAGGCACAAACAGGCACCTGAGTAGAACCACCAACGTTCTTTAGGCTGGCTGCATATCTTCCTCACATTAAAGAATCAGATTCAAACCCAAAGTGCTGAGGAGCAATTGGTTTGAAGTCAAAGATCTTAACCACTCTGCCACAGACACCCCTGATATCAGAATAAGTGGTTTGTCATTTGTAGAATAACTTCCCATGTACTGACCTCATTATAAATGGCACATATTAAAGAATTAGGCAATTTACAAATGCAACTATGTATATCAAAAGACATCTAAAGCACTTTAGAATATAAATAAATTAACTATTTGAGCCACGTCACCACAAAACCAACATAATGGGTTTGCGACCAGCATGGATCCAGACCAGCCTGCGCCTTCGCACAGTCTGATCAGGATCCATGCTGTTCGCTATCAGTTTCTCTACTTGTAATAGGGTTTGTAAGCGAACAGCATGGATCCAGATCGGACTGTGCTGGCCGGAAACCCATTATGTTGGTTTTGTCATGACGCGGCTAAATTAACTACAGTCAAGACTGTCATATGCGACTTTCCAAGGGATCTTCAGAAAAAGGTCACATATGACAGGGAGTCTCTTAATACAGTCTCAAAGAAGTCTCAAAGAAAATTAAATTTAAATACCATCTATCTGTCTATATACCATTGTGACTTAACATACATAACTGTGTGAAGGAATAATATCTAACCAATTGCAAATAAACATGGGTATTCGTAAATTTTTTATGTAAATAAAATAAGAATCTATGTAAAACAAATAAATATTAGCATGTATATCACATAAAATTTAATTTTATTTTTTGTAATAAGATTTAAATTGAATCTTTATGGTATAAATTAACTGGAATTTGATGCATTCAAATCCATACTTGTAAAAGTTAAACATACTCTATCCATATCCAAATCTTTTTCTGGTTTGGTATCAATATTTTTTCAGTATTAATTATGCAGCAATAGAAAGGTAAATTAAAAAAAATGCTGCCTAAAATATCTTCCGTTGGCACTCTATAATTAAAAAAAAATCTGACACAAGCTTAATCCAGTTTACTGAGGTCACATTACACACACATCGACTGCAGAACAGACGCTTAGTGACGTCACTCGATACCTGTATACATGTTAACTGTGTAATTGAGACAGAGGTGTGTAGACTTTGTTTGCTACTGGATTATAATTGGACTTAATTATTTTGGCCCTCTGGGTGTTAAAATATGTATTATTTATCTGTTTAACGGACAATTAAAAGGTGTGAAAGTCGTTTAAATCAGACAAAACATTGCATTGGGACCAGACAATTAGGGTCGCTTGTCACATATGACAGGGAGTCGTTTAATTCAGACCATTTATATAGGAAAATACGTTGGGAGTACTGAAACAAGGTCGGATAAGACAGGGAGTCGTTTAAATCAGGGGGTCGCTAAGGCAGTCTCGACTGTATTTCAATTATAACTTTAGTGACAATTTGTGAGTGAACATGTACATGAGTTATCTACATACTGATTTGACAATGTATATAATCATTATTACTAAATTCATGAAAAAATGTGTTTAAAGCAGCATGCCTCCAGATTCATGCTAGTTTTCATGAAAAATTTGAAAAATGTATTTAAAATAAAATATTGTTAAGTAAGCAAAGGTTGCAAATTTACACATTACAAACAGCATTCACAACTCATGTAAATTATCAAAATGAGGTCAAAATATTTAAAAATAGCCTTTATTGCATTAGTAACACAGTAGGACTGTGGTTTTAAATACAGAAATATCATTTATTGCACATAACATGTAAATTATTACTTAATTCTTGGATCTTTTTACTTTTCCAAAAACCTGTGTTCACCTCTCTCAGGCTTGATTTTATTGCAATATTTTGGCTCATCTGGAAACATGCTGCTTTAAAAACAAATGTTGGGGAATAAATAAGTGATATTAAACATTCAATGCTTATCAAAATTGTTTACAGATGCTAACTTTATACATGACAATTATACTAGTAGTGCTTTACTATCTATAGAATTAATGCATGATATCATATAAATAGAAATACATAACACAGACATTCTTATTTTAGCCCTATAGATTTAACATAAAAAAATCTGTTAAAATGATTAATTTAAAAAAAAAATGATTAAAGTCTTTATGTTTTGTCATGTATTTCATTTGACATAAGTTATTAATGATTTAATTTAACACCACAAACACACAGAAAGATTTCATTCCCATTCAGCTGTTTTCTGTTGTTACAGTCTCCACCATTTTTTTCTTTTCCAGAATGGTTCACTGTTTCTTTCATTCAGATCAATCACTTTCACTACCATTTATTGAGACCCAGTCTGTGTCTGGCAGCATTTCATGCTTGATGGCGAAACCAATGATAGCCAGGTGACAGAAAACGTACTGATCCGGCATTTGTATGCTAAATGCTCGCTGGGAGCGTATTTTACGCACTGTTTCACGTATATTTATTGTGTTTATGTGCACAAGTCTATGTAGGCTTATATCTGTGCATATAAATGTACCTGAGAAAAATGAAATAACAAATAGATAATTATTAAGGTGAAAACTGATAAGTACATAAGACTGGCCTAAAATAGGTAATTCTTTTTAATAATCTTAGATGAATAATGCAATGAACTCTCTATATGTCTGCTATATGGTAAAGTGATTTTTAAGATTGGACACAAGCTAGCAATTATTTCATTACCTGTAAATGCATACCTTTTGAAAAAACATCAGCCACTAACATTTAGATAATACAAGAATTTGTAACAGAGTTACCAACGTCCCCCGCCCCGGGAGTTTTATATGAAGCATAAAATTGTGCTATTTCAAAAGATTGAGGTATGGATCTCAGGACATTCAGTCCAAAATTATGATCAATGCAAGATCTGCAAATGTAACAATAAATTTGTTAAAAAAATAAAATGAAACACGGAATTTAAAAATCTATCATGTTAAGCTTTGACCTCTAAGTGTGAACTTGACCTTGGAGGTAGGGGAGCAGGTGTTGTGCATGACATAACGTCTTATTATTGTGACTATTTGTGCCAAGTTATTTCAAAATCCCTTGAACTATGAAGAAGTTCTAGATTCAACACAAAATATACCCTATAACAGACTATGTTAATTTTTGACCTCTAAGTGTGACCTTGACCTTGGAGGTAGGGATGCAGGTGTTGCTCATGACACATCCTCTTATTATAGTAACTATTTGTGCGAAGTATTTTCACAATCCTTTAATCTATGAAAAAATTATAGACCTGACACAAAATATACCCTGTAACAGACTATGTAAGTATTTGACCTCCAAGTGTGACCTTGACCTTGGAGGTAGGTGACTGGTTTTTGCGCATGACACATCGTCTGATTATTGTGAACAATTATGGCAAGTATTTACAAAATCCCTTCATAGATAAGAAAGTTATGGACCGGACACGACATATACCCTCAAATAGACAATGTTGACCTTGAATGAACAAGTACGACCTTGACCCTGAAGGTACAGGTCTGGTTGTTGCGCATGACACATCGTCTTATTATAACAAACATTTGTGCCAAGTTATCTCAAATTCCTTTGATAAATGACAAAGTTATGGACCGGACACGAAATATACCCTGTAACAGACTATGTTAATATTTGACCTCCAAGTGTGACCTTGACCTTGAAGGTAAGTGACTGCTTTTTCCGCATGACACATCGTCTGATAATTGTGAACAATTATGGCAAGTATTTACAAAATCCCTTCATAGATAAGAAAGTTATGGACCGGACACGAAATATACCCTGTAACAGACTATGTTTAATATTTGACCTCCAAGTGTCACCTTGACCTTGAAGGTAGGTGACTGGTTTTTGCGCATGACACATCGTCTGATTATTGTGAACAATTATGGCAAGTATTTACAAAATCCCTTCATAGATAAGAAAGTTATGGACCGGACACGACATATACCCTCAAATAGGCAATTTTGACCTTGAATGAGCAAGTGTGACCTTGACCCTGGAGGTAGGGGTCAGGTTGTTGCGCATGACACATCGTCTTATTATAATAAACATTTGTGCCAAGTTATCTCAAATTCCTTTCATAAATGACAAAGTTATGGACCGGACACGAAAGTGTGACGGACGGACAGACGGACGGACGGACAGACGGACGGAGCCTATTTCTATATCCCCCTTTTTTCTTTGAAAAGGCGGGGACAATTATATAAGAATTAAACATTACAATTACATAGCTTAATCAATTTAAATTCACCAAAAGAAAAAGCCACTCATTCTGCTGTCATCAGTAAACTACTACTCTGTGTTCAATACCCTAACAGCAAAGAAACAAAAATATGAACTGTATACAGTTCTGTTACTATACCTGTTCTACCAATGCCTGCACTACAATGTACCACCATGGGTGGTCCGTTGGGATGACCGTTCCACGCCGGCTCGAGTAATCTCATGGAATCTGCCTGACAGGCTCGTACCCGTAACAAAAAGTCGAGGAAACCCTCAGCTGGGGGGATACCATAATCAGGCCAACTGGTGAACTGTAAATGCTTAACTTGTCTAGCTTGACCAGTCTGTAAATATAAGTAGTTTAAATGAAATAGAGTATTATTAGACTTGATTGAGTCTGCACATGAGGGATAATGAATAAGTGCAACATCCCTCACGCCCCCTAGTTTAAACCTATTCTGGTGTGTATAGACATGTTGTTCTACAACCCTTCCTTGTTTATTTAGTTTAAAATATAGAAATGAAGAAAATTCTGTAACATGAATATTAATGGACATTATTCAGTTTTAAGTTTGTATAAAACATATCACGATTCCTGAGCTATTGAAGAGAAAAAAAATAAAATGATGTTTTCTTTAACAAGATGTAGTTTAAGTAATGGAACCAAAATTTTAACATTAAAACAGTTTATCGCAATTTAATTTTATATGATATTTTTCATCAAAGTCACATCTATACCACAGCTTCAGAGAGAAACATTATTATCTGAGCGGCGCCATGACAAAACCAACATAGTAAGTTTGCGACCAGCATGGATCCCGATCAGCCTGCGCATCTGCGCAGTCTGATCAGGTTTCATGCTGTTCGCTTACAAACACTATTACAAGTAGAGAAACTGATAGCGAACAGCATGGATCCTGATCAATCTGTGCAGATGAGCAGGCTGGTCTGGATCCATGATGGTCGCAAACACACTATGTTGGTTTTGTCATGGTGCAGCTCATTAATCATAACGGCACAAGTAGATAATTAATACTTACAAGTGTATTATGTAGTGTCAGACTGGTTATAGTGTAATCTCTGTTATGTTCCATCCCCCTGTTGGTAACGATAAACTCATCCATTCTTTCCTCAGTGTCCTCGTCTAGTGGCCAGTACTGACCGCACTTAACACGTCCTTTCTCCATTGTCCTGAATTAACCATCAAAATAATGACTGTACATGAACATTATAACCTTTTAAATTTTTCAACCTGTACAGAGCATTAATCCACTGAGAGAGGAAGAATTTTCCATTTTAAATTTCAGAAATGGTCATTACTTTACAAGTGTTAAATGTATAATATGTGTGCAAATACATTTTTGTCACAGCAAAAATGTTTTACTCTCATCAAAACTTTTAAAAATGGAAATGATATAAATATGAATAAACCAATTAAAGAACTGCATGTGAAAGTTGTTTAAATGATGACAAAAGCTAATCTTGTTTTGGTAAAAAACATTTACTAATCCAGGATAATACGTATTAGGATACAAGTGTACAGTGGAAGCAATTTATTAACATTTATCACTTTATAATTTATAAATTATAATGCACACAACATTTTCTAATTACAAATGCCTTTTTTTTCCAAGTACAAATGACTGGTCATAACTACTATTTCCTATGAAACTTACTTGGTTGTCATGACTATAGTCACACATTGTGACATCCAAACCATACGCCAAAAATCACCAAATGTTTTTGAAAACGGTCCTGAAAACAGTTAGTAAGAAAAACAAGTTCATTTATAAACTATAACAAATTTTCCAAACAAAAATAATATGAGCATTCATGTTTGAGGAATTTCATTGAGAATTCATGTGTATGCAATTTCTTTGAGCATTTATGTTTGATCAATTTCTGTGAACATTCATGTTTGATCTATGTCTTTGATCATGCATACTTGATCAATTTCTTTAAGAATGCATGTTTGATCAATTTCTTTGAGCATTCATGTTTGAGCATTTTCATTGAGAACTCATGTTTATGCCATATCTTAGAGAATGCATGTTTGATCAATTTCTTTGAGCATTCATGTTTGATCAATATCTTTGAGCATTCATGTTTGATCAATATCTTTGAGTATTCATGTTTGATCAATTTCTTTGAGTATTCATGTTTGATCAATTTCTTTGAGCATTCATGTTTGATCAATATCTTTGAGCATTCATGTTTGATCAATTTCTTTGAGCATTCATGTTTGATCAATTTCTTTGAGCATTCATGTTTGATCAATATCTTTGAGCATTCATGTTTGATCAATATCTTTGAGTTTCCCATTTGAAATATTTCTTTTTTGCTCACAAGTGTATATGTTAGAGAAGGAACCACTGTTTTCTTGCCTAATGTATTTCAAACAAAAGCCTGAATACTCTTATTGATATACTACAATGTTTTTTTAAATGGAAGAATACAACTATTGGAAACACTACACTACACTTTTATTGTAATTTGAATATTCAAACAAGTCAATCTCCTACATATTATTAAAGAAAGAAAATACAACAATCAGTGTATTTTTCGCCTTTTTTTAAAAAAAAAGGTTGGTTAACAGACTTGTTCCAAATGATGGCAAAATTAACAAATTGGGTATTGTAGCAGTTTTTTTCTGTGAACTTTAGCTTAATTTCTCATTTGGAGTATCCAAAACAATTTCAAATACAGAGAAGAAAACTGACATTTAGCAAATAATTTATGTCCCATAGAAAATACTGGTTTGTGGAGAAAAGTTCATCCTCTCACCTTGTGTGGAAATGTAGGCTCGTTTCTGCATGTACCCATCGACATAGTTGGCATTGATATAATCTGAGGAGGGGTCATCTTCTGTCTGAGGCAAGGTAACTCTTGTCTGATCATAACATAATACATCAGAGTAACGGTTCTTTGGGAGATTGTGCTTAGCTCTGTTTAAAAAAAAGAAAGCAAAGTTACTATTGTATAATCGTACAAAATACATCACAATAATTGTTTTTTGATCAAACAGCACTTTACTCTGCACAAATCAAGAAAGGTAACCCTTGTATTATTAAAATAAAGTTTAGCAGAGTATCAGTTCTTGGGGGCTGATTGTGAAATTTACTAAAAACTTTGTCTCACATCTCAGTTGCTACCAATGTTTTAACATCAAGAGCTACCCTATAATATCTCATCCTTTGGCATTATTTTAGTCCACATTAAAAGTGACCGCTATAAATTCCACACCTGCTTGACAGGATTGTTGGCCAAAGAGCCATCGAACATACACCCACCCTGTAAAATTTACCTAGGTAAATTCATGACTTTTTTTATGGTTCAAGAAACTTCTATAATTCGTCAACTGTATTTGAGAAGGTAATTTTTTGTTTGTCTTGGAAAATATTACAGGATAGATTTTGTCAGGTGGGCTTTGTCTGTCTCTAGCTTGACATGTAATGCAAACTCTTTACCCACCACAACCCAAATTGATTAGCCTTTGCCACCAGTATAGAACCAGGCTGGTCTGCACTTCTGTACAGACTGACCAAACACTATACTAATGGTTTCTTAATTTTTTTACTTTGATACTTAAATCTGTTTAACTCAAACGATTGTTCTGTAAAAAAAATCAAAACAGGGCAAATCCATTGAATAACTTCAACAGGTTAAGGGGTTGAATTAATCTGCCACACTGCATATTGCTGGCATATGCATAAAAAGACAAGCATGGATCATTCATCAGAAGATTCTTCCTGGTTGTTCATTACCATAAAACTCTTCCTTTTATGTACATTTAGTCAGCATCTTTGAATAATCAAAATTAATTACCTGTTTTACTGAAACACAATTTTCTTGGGCCTTTGCAAGCTTAACAAATAAAAAACTTAGAACTCAGAACTGTAACAGGCTTTAGATTTTGAGTGTTGGCTTTCAGTTTTTATGTTTTACTTTTAACATAATGGACTACTTCAAATTCATAGAATATACAAGTCCATCACATATATACATGTACAGTGCTGTCTAGGTAAAGATTTCAAAGGGCAGAACTAATTTACAGATATTAAATTGGAAATAACTCTGTCATTATGAAGCAAGTTTTTATATAAATCCTACATGTATATGGCTTAACTTGAGGTAAATAAGAATCTCTGATTACAAAGGTTGACTATTAAAATGAAAGTGTCACCCTTAAAAACATGACTTCCTCATATCCCAAATAAAGGAAGACTCAAGTAACAGGTTAAAATGATTCTAGATGACTACTGTGTACTTACTTTGATGCAATAAAAGTGTCTGCAGGTGCTTCTCGTCTGATTTCAGAATATTCCTCGTATAAACCTTTCTTCCCTTTTTGTTTATAGTGCGCGACTAGTTCAGCGACGGTCATTCCTCCTTCTTCTGCCATATGTATAGAGTCCTCCCATATATTAGATACTTGCGATGTTGGTCTCTTTTTGCAAGGGTTTGGAGGTGGCATTCCGTCCATATTAATGTCCATGGGATGAGATTCTGGGCTTTCCTTACCACTATTGCGACTGGAATTCTGTATATTACCCGAATCATGTCTACGCTTTGATTTACTCCGCCAACCTTCTTTTTCAACATTCACTTCCTTTTCACGTCCATTAATATCTATCAGATCATCTTTTTCACCTTCTTCGTTACTTTGTTTTTCTGATACAGTATCTTTAGAATCCTCCGATTCTAGGCCGCCATCGTTTACATGAACAAAATCTGAATTTTCACTAGAACTATGCGATACCGATTGTTTTCGAGAAACAAAATATGAGTCTAGAACCTCAAAATTAGACTGATGAATTTGAGCACACACTTGTAACCAAAGGCGATGGTTAACACTTAGGTTTCCTCCAAATTTTTGGGGAAGAGAATCACGGGGTATATGTTGGAGGAGTTGATCTTTATTAACTGTGTAAACCTGGAATAGTACAAATCTGTGTTAAAATTATGTTAACTGTGTAAACCTGGAATAGTACAAATCTGTCTTAAAATTATGTTAACAAGTAATGAGGATTATTCGCCTGAATATGGTAAAATTAAATTTACAGTGTATCATATGCATATAGAACAATATGCATATACCTAAATTCTATATCTTATAATCTAAAAACAATTATTTTTCCTCTGTGAGGAACTATTTTGTTTCCTACATCAATCACTTGAATCAAAGACAAGAGGGCCATGATGGCCCTGAGGTCGCTCACCTGTATATAGGCCCCCCCAACCCCCACCCCCCCCAAACGTTGCAGGGCCAATTTAACCAAAGGGCTTTTATTTGCACAAACTTGGTAGACACCCATAAGAAGATGATTCATGCTAAACATCTAAGCTCTAGCTCATTGGGCTATTTAAAAGAAGATTTTATTAAAGTTTTTACTATACACATATAGTTAAAAACAATGACACCCCTTGGGCCGGGCCAGTTATGACCCCAGGGTTTTTATTTGAACAAACTTTGTACACACTTACTAGAATATGTTTCATGCTTAATATCTAAACTCTAGCTATTTGGGTTTTTTCAAAGAAGATTTTAAGTTTTTGCTATACACATATAAGGAAAATCAATGACCCCGGGGCGGGGCCAATTTTGACCCCAGGTCTTTTATTTGAACAAACTTTGTAGACACTCACTAAAAGATGTTTCATGCTTAATATCTTAACTCTAGCTATTTGGGTTTTTTCAAAAAAGATTTTTTAAGTTTTTGCTATACACATATAAGGAAAATCAATAACCCCCGGGGCGGGGCCAATTTTGACCCCAGGGCTTTTATTTGAACAAACTTGGTAGACACCTATTAGAACATGTTTGATGCTAAATATCTTAACCATAGCTCTTTGAGTTCTTTAAAAGAAGACTTTTTAAGTTTTTACTATATGCATATATAGGGAAAATCAATGACCCCCAGGGGCGGGGTCAATTTTGACCCCAGGGCTTTTATTTGAACAAACTTGGTAGACACTTATTAGAACATGTTTCCTGCTAAATATCTTAGCTCTAACTCCTTTGGTTCTTTAAAAGAAGATTTTTTTAAGTTTTTACTATATGCATATAGGGAAAATCAATGACCCCCTGGGGGCGGGGCCAATTTTGACCCCAGGGCTTTTCTTTGAACAAACTTGGTAGACACCTATTAGAACATGTTTTGATGCTCAATATCTTAGCCATAGCTCTTTGAGTTCTTTAATAGAAGATTTTTTTAAGTTTCTACTATATGCATATAGGGAAAATCAATGACCCCGGGGCGGGGCCAATTTTGACCCCAGGGCTTTTATTTGAACAAACTTGGTAGACACTCACTAGAAGATGTTTCATGCCAAATATCTAAGCTCTAGCTCTTATGGTTTTTTAAAAGAAGATATTTAAAGTTTTTTCTTTCGGTTGCCATGGCAACCAGAGTTCTGCATGGAATTAAATTCTTTGAACAATTTTTAAAGGTGACCACCAAAGGAACATTCCTGTGAAGTTTGGATGAAATTGGCCTTGTGGTTTATGAGGAGATGTCATTTAAAGTAAAAGTTTACGGACGACGGACGACGGACGACGGACGGACGACGGACGCCGGACGAAAAGCGATCACAAAAGCTCACCCTGTCACTTTGTGACAGGTGAGCTAATAAAGGACAGAGAAATTGTTAAAGGTATAATTGTCTTCAATCTACTTTTAACAAAGGACTTCATGCCTAGATCCAGAGATTGGGAGTGGGGGTTAGTGGGTCATATTTTGCCAGTTGTAAAATGTACACAACATTATTTACATGTATCATGAAACTGAAATTTACCCATAACCTGATGCAGCTGAAAGTTATAAACCTTTGCCACCATTATAGAGCTAATAAGCCATTTTGCACTTTCATCCAGTCTGACACTGCTCTATACCATAAGTAGCTCAATTTTTTGTAAGGGGTGTCAAGTTTATTCGTTTAAATGGGTGCGGTCGGTTTTTAACTAACAACTGGTCCGAAAATTTAATAACCGGTAACCGAGGTTAGTATTTGACAATGAAAAGAAAAAGTTTTAAATTGATTCTTGACATTCCCTTAGTTTCTTATAACAAGATATGACAATTTGTTTGCATTTAAGTTGTACTCACCAACGTACTTTCTTCTGATCTCATCGAGTACGGTATGACACTAACGGAAAATGATCACTCCATATTTTAATTATTTTGAGTACAAAAAATGCGAACAAAATGTGATATCTTGTCATAAAGAAACAAAGTTAATGTTGAAAATCTTAGGATTTTATAAGTATGTTTAAGCAGGTTATCTGGTCTCTGTTAAAACAGTTAGCATTTTTTCTAACCATGACACCCCTAATTTTTGTAATTCGGATAAGTAAAAGTTTGTGGAGAGATAAATATATCAAACACCAGGTGGTTCTAAACCTTTTTTAAATTCAAATGAACTGTTACTTTAAATTCAAATGAACTATTCCTTTAAATGAAATGTTCCTTTACTTTCTAATGAACAGTCAACTATTCCTTTAAGTTCAAATGAACTGTTCCATATTCAAATGAACTGTTCCTTTAAATTCAGATGAACTGCTCCAAATTCAAAAGAACTGTTCCTTTTAATTTAAATGAACTGTTCCATTATGTTCAAATGAACTGTTCCAAATTCAAATGAACTGTTTCATATCATTTGAACTGTTATTTTATATTCAAATGAACTGTTCCTTTAAATTCAAATGTCGAACTACTCCTTTAAATTCTAATGAACTGTTCCTTTAAATTCAAATGAAATATCCCTTTAAATTTCAATGAACTGTTCTTTTATATTCAAATGAACTGTTCCTTTAAATTCTAATGAACTGTTCCTTTAAATTCTAATGAACTGTTCCTTTAAATTCTAATAAACTGCTCCAAATTCAAAAGAACTGTTCCAAGTTCAAAGCAGGAAAAATCTATCAAATAAATTTGACAGTTTAAATCTTTACTTTATCATCTATGGAAAAGACTTTATACTGAAATTAAGCACATATATCATTAATAATCTTCAGATGCATTAAGAGTAATACTTACTCTATCTCGTAATTTCTCTCTCACAAACAGACGTAATATCTTAAATGGAGCTTTAAACCATAGTGGTGCAGTCACTATAAGCACTTTCTTCAGTCTAGCTGGATATGCTCCCTGGAAATAAAACAAATATTGATATAAATCATGTATGTATTTAATATGTTTATCAATGTATAATAAGTTTATCAATGTATGTGTATAATATGTTTATCAATGTATGTGTATAATATGTAATCAATGTATTATATGTTTATCTATGTATGTGTATATGTTTTTCAATGTATGTGTATAATATGTTTATCAATGTATGTGTGTAATATTACATGCTTATCAATTTATGTGTATAATATGTTTATCAATTTATGTGTATAACATGTTTGCCAATGTATGTGTATATGTTTATCAATGTATGTACATAATATGTTTGCCAATGTATGTGTATAATACATGTATATATGTTTATCAATGTAAGTGTATAATATGTTTATCAATGTAATTGTATAATATGTTTATCTATTAACATCAGCCTTCTGGCGACAACTTATATTACCCACGCAACCATTGCAAAAAAAGATCAGCTAGGACCTGTGAGATATATCAGTTTCCTGTACAAACACTTACTGCTGCAAAGTTGATAAGTATGGTTATTCAAGTCTTAAAGTCATTAATTAAAACCAGTTTCAGATTTTATATCTAGTTTCAGTTTCTTAAGGAACTTATCTATGAGTAGAGCTAGTGAATAGGACGCCAATTTAACCAAACATCAAGTTATCTTTAAGGAAATTTTTTAGATAAAAATATTTCAATGTTGTTTTTTTTGTTTTGTTGGATATTAAGTTAAACCAAAGTCATTTGCCAGCTTTACTGGTGGAGAAAAAACTAGCTACCGGGATAGCTTCCTCACTTGCAAGAAGTCCCTGCAGGCAAGGATAAGTGATTTATTGTCAGAAATCTTAACCACTCAGCTACTGGGTCACCAAATTTTATGAATGGGTTCTCTAAGAATTCATCAATTTTCAAGAATGAGTGAAGGGTTTGGCAAACCAACTTCCTGTTAATACCATCCCCTTTCAGTCAAATGTAATCATACAAGAAGTAAGTGATTTTAAGTGCAATTGAATTTCATCTCAAAACAATTAACATTAAATTTCTATCCAGAATATTAATCTTATTCTAAGAATATGTCATTAATACCCCATTGGGCCCCAAATTTATACAACTTTTTTGTTTTTTGGTGTCCTGTTACAGCTTCTAACAGTTACTCGTTAAGTATTTTGTATGGAAGTTAAAATAACACTTTGTTTGTATTTTGATACTTTTGTAACAAAGTATTTTACATTTAGCGCTACTTTGTTCCGGCAATAATCGCTGTATGTATAAGTAGTGTCATGGTCAGCAAAAAAGCTAAACGTTGAACTTTTAAAACGGCAACCTAAAAACCATGTTAAACGTTTAACCGACCGTACTAAAAAAATTCTTAGATTTTCAGCATTGATTTTGTTTGTTTATGATTAGATATAACATTCTTGTTGAGTTTTCTAGTACTCAAATTGATAACAATACATATCCAATTATGGATTAACTTATTTTAGTAGGGCTGTACCATTCGGGTTCAGATTACATGTAATCGGTTAAAAAATACAATGTTGAGTACAATTTAAATACAAACAAAATGTCATATCTTGTTATAAAATCAAGGTAAGGTTTAGAATCAATTTAAAACTTTTTAGGCTGTTTGTCTAATACTTACCCCAGTTTTCGTTAATTAAATTTTCTAACTGTTTTTTTTGTGCTAAAAATCGACTGTACCTGTTTAAATGGATAAACGTTACACCCCAAGTATGTATTATCAAACTAAAATAAAACACATATCTGCCCTAAGTTGTTGATGAGAGTTGGTGATAAGGTCACCACATTTGTACTGATTAAATAAACTTCACAGATTATGACAATGTTTTTATATTGTTTTTTTTTTCTGTCTCTTTAGTTAGGTTTTAAGTTACTCCAACACTTGTAAAGTTATATGGCAACTTTTCAGCTTTAAATTTGGACAGAAGGCGTCAGATGCTCCTCTATGCATTACCTTACGATCCAAGCAAGCATCTGAGTATATGTAGATCCACCAACCTTCTAAGACCAAGCTGTCAAGCTTCCTCACAAAAGTCCCTGGTAAAATTTAACCCACAGAAGCTAGGGACAATTGGTTTGAAACAAAGGACCATAAATAACCAATTGGTCACAGAGGTCCCACACTGATAAATGAAGACAAAACTTGTCAATATACTCTGATGGAGCATAATAATCATTGATTCTGCTGCCTACTGTCTATTTATATAGAGAGATTTATCTAAACTTTATATTAATTAAATTGATAATGAAAGTATGTATGTTGAAGACATACCTTAAGCATGTTGAGAATTTTAATGCTAAGATCGTAATCAAAGTTGCTGTATTTGGATTCTGACATATCATATATAAACACTATCCCGTGACGCTGGGTCTCTCGACTGTAATTAAAATAAAGAATAATATGTTTTAAATGTAGTAATTTGATTTTAAAATCTCTTTAACTATCATAAGGTAATTCATAATAAATAGAAAAAGATAAGTAGTTAACAGCAAATTCTTAAAATTCCCTTTAATATACCAACCAGCGTTTTTTTGCTGGACAGACTTCTTCAGGATACATAAATAAATAATAAACTGGAAATTATGTCAACGTCACATGACGTCAATAGCAATGGTGTCAAAACATAACAAATAGTTTGGCGTAATAATCATAGACAAGATCAATTTGATGCATTTTACTAGAGATACTGCCCTAATTCATAGAAATTCTAGCATATAAACATGTTCAGCAACCTAAATCATTAAAGCTGAATGCCTCCAGATGAGCAAAAATATTTTAATAAAATTAAAGTTGAGAAAATTGGACTAAGATTTTAAGAAAAGTAAAACAAAACAAGATTCAAGTAAAAATTTACATACATGTATATTGTGTCGTTAAGGACTGATTTTGCAGTATTTATAACCATATTTCTACTGCGTTACTAATGCAGTAAGGGCTATTTTTGCTTATTTCGTCCTCATTTTGGTGGGTTATTTTCGTGGATTGCAAGTGCTGTTTGCAATGTGTAATTTATTTTCTTTGTTCACTTCACAATATTTTACTTTTAAATACATTTTTAAAATTTTCATCTGGAGGCATTATGCTTTAAATGATAACAAAAAGTTTACAAACTAGATGTATAGTACAATCTTTAAAGAGTAATTAAAGATGTTGTGGGTTTTTTCCCACACCATATTCAATCTGAAATAGCTCATAACTTTTATAATCAAGGTCATAGCATAAAAATGCTGTATACTGATAAAGAGATAGATAAAATTACATTTTAGATAGATAATTTGACCAATAATGTGTTAATGTGCTATGAAACTAACAAAAAAAATCATTTTAGATAATTTCAAATTTTTTATAACAATTTACTTCCTTGTGAGCTATACATAGATAATGATATATATTACTCATCATATGATAACTAGCTCATACCAATTGTTATTATTCGTTATTCTATATACAGAATAACCCTGCAAAGCAAGACCACTTGATGTTCTTTCAAAAGGTGGTCTTAATAATAATGGTGTGGTCCTTTCTTTAAAGGGTTAGAGTGTCGTTCAAACTATGTTCGTTTTCTTAGTTAAGACATTGCTTAACAAATACATTAACGAGTAAGTATAAGTGTAAAACATAAATGCCCTGTAAGTTAAAACATAAGAAATTTCAAATCTGTGTAGAAATTTTGTAAACTTTAAACATTTTACATGGTAGTTTAGTAATTTAGGGCTTGAAGTCATACTTCAAATTATCCAAATCAGCAATCATCCAGAGTATGATCTGTGCATGTATATAAGCTCTAGAGCTAATAGAATTAAAATTTACACCTAAGATTAAAGTTTTCTGCAGAGAGATGAACAAGTAAATCAACAGACAGGCAGGACCCTGATCAATCAATCAATCAATGCATAGAAAAATCTTTGAAATGTGATAAGTCAATACTCAGGCATAGGAATAATCTTTGAAGCGTGCATACAAGTAACCTACCTCTCTAAAGCAGCATCAAGCAGATAAACAAGTGCCTTGAGGACCACCTGGTGTGTTGTGTCCGTGGGACTGTGATATTTTGCTGTAAATAATGCTATACCCGCACCGTGACTGTCTCTCCCAGACTAAATATTCAAAAACATCGTCACATTATATATATTTCAATAAATTTGTACTTGATACAAGAGTTAACTTCACAAATCTTTCAGTTATTACTATTATATTAAAAACAATGTCAAAAATTAGCATATTTTCACTCAAATAACCCACTAAAGATGAAAATTCGAGAAATTTATTTGCAGTTTTATGATCAAATTTAATGAATCTTACCAAAACTGTAAATTTTCCCGTAGTTAGTTCTTTCTGCAAATTTGGATCACTAAAGTCTATATCTTGTAGTTCTTCTTTAGTTCTCATCTCCTATAAATAAAACACTTATTAGTATATTTACCCTAAAAGACCAAATATGGTAGAGACTGAGCAAATGCAATATATGGTATTAGTAATTAATATAAAACAAGAGCTGTCAGTAGGACAGCATGCCCGACTATTCTCAGTGCTCGATAGCTAAACAAAGGCCTGGATAATGTAGAATTTTTTAAGTTTAAACAGGTCTATAATTCTGTCAAACTTCATTTATGAATTATAGGCCTTAGACAGTGACCTCTTATTATGCTTTCAAATCAAAGTGTAAAGCTACAACTGATTCCTTTCAGTAGACTTGGAGATACCAACTTGCAAGCATTGACTAAAACAAAGTGTGATGTTGATGACAACGCAGGTTGAGTACAATAGCTCTCCCTATTCGTCGAATAGTCAAGCTAACAAGGCACTGGTTCAGACATCTTGTAATTAAAACAAAATACATGTATATACAGTAAATTAATATATATTGTAAAATTGCTTTAAGCTATAAAGCTTGTATTATACATGTATACACATAAATGGTTTCTACTAGAGGTCACTAAGTTAAGTAAGTTTATAACTTAATTGAACAACTTTTTGCATGAAATGTTATAATTTGAATACAATATGCATGTAGCTTTAACTCCTTAAAAAATGTTGTGTCACTGTGAAATGCAACTTAGGTCACACAGCCACTGTACTAAAACAAAACTGTCAGACAGGTTCAAGTGATTAATCATTACTTTAAGTGTGACAAATTATCAAGGAAAATTATTGTTTATATAATAATGTCCTCATTAAAATGATCAGTAACTTAAGTATGTATAAGTAATAGGAAAATATTTTATTAATGGTGCAAATGAAATTTGGTATTCTTTACCAATGTAGAAAAAATTAATATCTATCATATGTTTAAAATGACACCATAGGAGCATATATTAAGTATCAGTACTTGAATTTATTTTATACTATTTTGAGTAGCTAGTGACGGAAGTAGGGATACTGATGGGGGGAAACAAGGGGGAGGGGGCGGCGGGATAAAATAACAAACCAGATAATGAATGAAATAAAATGTGAGCAGGAAGAGAATACTTGAATATAAGGAGATGTTGACAAAGTGCAAAACAATGTGAACAATTGTTTAACTTGTTCAACTCATTTCCTGATTCCTAAAGATTAGAAAATCGATCACTTTTCTTAAACTAAAGTATGTTCTTACGGCCTTCATTTCCTTATATGGTAATCAGACCAAACAATAAATATTCATACCATTTAGCCATTCAACAAAAATTACACCAAATTTATCTAGTTTGTTCTAATTTTTATTTTAAGATTAGGTTCCTGGTGTTACCATCCCCTAAACTAGCAACAGCCAAGTCCAAATTCAAAGTTGGACCATTCCATTTCATAAATATAGTGAGTTTGCCTCTGACAATTATTATCAATACCTCGTGAGATCTATACAATTCCACTGCCCGTCTATAGTCAAATTTCCTGGCCATAAGAAATTTAACAGCTGTGTTTCTCGGAAATGGTGGTTGCTGTTCATTCTGACGGTATGCGTTCACCTTCTCTGAGAATGTGTTCAATATCTGAAATAACATATATGCTTGTGTTATCATGTATGTTCTGAATAAGATAAATGCACAATTACACATCTATTGTGAAATGGCTGTTAAATTCATTACTTAAGCTGAGTTTTTATGTATTTGGTTCATAGTCTTTCTTAGATACATCATACATGTACCTCTAAAAATAAAATACAATGTCCATGTATGTACAATGGAAATACACATTTTGTATGACACTAAAACAGAATTTGTTAGATTGTTTAAAATCATGAGATGAAACAAACTGAACAAAAAATACAATCATAATTTGCTGTATAATATATATTTTAAGCCATTAAGCTGTTTTTCACTGCCAATCAATTTATTAATTAATTAATTAGTAATATATTTCAAGAGAATGACTACAATAATGGTGACTGGCCAATAGTTGATAATGAAAAAATGTTTTGGACTGTATGTAAAAATGTACATAAATTATCAAAAGACTGCCCGACTCTTTAAAAAAAAAAAAGAATGTTACTGATAAATTCCTAACAATATTTACAGAAATGCCTGTGCAGTCACATGGATTACTGATTATTTTTGCATTTAACAGTAAATATCAATTGAACACAAGTATGGTAAAATGTAAAGTTATTTTGACTTGTGCACTCACCATTTACACTTGGATGGGCATAAATTAATGTCACTTAAAGAGTAATTTTTTGAAAAGCTTATTGGATAAAACTTGATATTAAATTTTGTGCTTCCATCATAACTATCAATAAAAAAAAAGTTCAAAGGTAAGCCACTTCCGATGATGTTAGATGATACTATGAGTGCTTTTCTAGGGCAAATTCAGCCCCATTCCACTCCTCAAAAAAAAAAGTATTTTTTTTCCCTATAGCTGAAAATAAATTTCCTGTAACATAAAATATCACTTATTTATAAGAGTTTACAAGAGTAGAACAAAGATTTGAAAACACAATGGTATTCCTCTACAGTTAACATAACTTATATATATATACATGTATTTGGAAAACAATGGACTGTTTTGTCTAGATGCAGGGCAAGTGACCCTATAAATTTACTTGCCCTTCACAAAATGTACTTGCCCTGCATTTTGATGAACAAAAATAGTTAAAATTTATCAAAAACACATGACTCAAATTTACTATTTACTGGTCCATCTTGGTAAAACTTGGTTTATTTAATAACATATTGCTGTATTGTACATTTCATACTTTTAATATATAATTAAAAAATATCCTTTATATGCATCTTATCAATAAAATTAAGAAGAAATAGATGCTGTGGCAATATCAACTTGTGGTATGTTACGGTTTTGCCATATCCTTTTCCCGAAATGGAATTATTAATCCCGATATTGGATTTTAAGTGAATTTATGTTATCTGACAGGTAGATATCATATAAAATATGAAATAGCCGTATTTCAAAAGTAAAAATAGTGGTTGAGTGAATTGTGTGACCAAAAGTGTTCTGTACAGTTAAAATGTCTAAGTACAATAAAATAGCGAGGTTTAAGAGCTGGCCCGAAGAGCCTGCTCGCAAAGCGAGCTTTACGGTAACACGAGTACCGGCTAGATAGTGATGGTTTTGAAAACTTTCGTCCGAAGTACCGATTTGACACATCGCAACTTTTTGAATTACAAGATAAGGATAAAAGCCGAGGTATTCTGATTGGAAACAGAAGCGTTGACTGGTGTCCTGTGCACTTATATGGAAACCATAAAAGGAAAGGGAAACCATAAAAGGAAAGGGAACCAGAATAAACAGAAGCAATGTATAAAATACCGAATGACAATTTTAAAACGGAAAATGTAAAATAAAAATGAATGATAATTTTATACTATTTCACGGTAAAAGAAAATCGAGCCCGAAGGGCCTGCTCGCACAGCGAGCTTTACAGTAACGCGAGTACCTGCTAAGTGATGGTTTTGAAAACTTTCGTCCAAAGTACCGAATTGGACACATCACAACCTTTCGAATTTAAAGATAACAATAAGAACTGAGGAATTCTGACTGAAAACGGATGTGTAGACTGGTCACCCGCGCACGTCTATGAGAACCATAATTGGACTGGGAACCAGAATAACGGAAGCTGTGTATAAAATATCGAATGATAAAATGAAAATCGAAGGCGCCATTTTGTTTGAAATCTGATAAATAAACAGGGCTCTAGCAACTGGGCGATTTGGGCGACTTAGTCGCCTAAAGTTTCAGAACTTCGCCGAGTTTGAACATCAAAGCGAAAACGACTTCGCCGCGCATTTTTACTGACCACATGTACATATAGCATATAGATTAAGTTAATCCTCGCCTCCAGGCATAAATCAAACTGAATTGGTGACGCACAGTTACTGCCGATAATTGAAATCAATTAACACATTTAAGTGACATGATATGCATCGGACATTAGTGCCATTTTATTCGCCGATGTAAACATCACATTTTTTAACACCTGTCACTATTTTATCAGCGAGTGTAAAAAGATTACACCCGGAATTGCTCTTACCATATTTGACAGTAAATACACGCATATAAATTAATACACACAGAAGCACAAGTAAATGGTTTGATACCTGTTTGATAGTAAAAATGAAATTTGTTAAAGAACTTATTGACCCACATTCTAGACCAATTTTGGACAAGTCGAAAAAAGTCGGTAAATTATGCGGTAAACTACACATTTGAAAATTTTGTTTTACAATGCCTGTTGCAATAGCAGATGAATAACAATCTAAAAATGATCATTGAATATTTAATTTAATATAATCAAAATCGACAACAACTAGAATTATAAGTGTTTCTGCAGGAAAAAGACAAATTTTCATTTGTCACATATTTTCGCGATGCCGATTTTTACGATGAAAAAATAAAGTTACCAAAAGGAAAATTTGTTTTGTTAAAATGTGTCCAATAGCACTTAAAATGTAGTTTATTAATGAAAATTCCTTAAGGTATTGTTTACATTAATTTTGATTGAGAATTTTGCCAGTATGTGTTGTACAATGAAAATTTTCTTAAGGGAGGGGGGTGTGTGGAGTTAATCAGGAAGAAAACATTATAATGGTCTGATGATAGAGGGTTTTAGAATTTATACTTCAAATATCATTATCAATAAATATGTAAAACTCCTTTTTATAGATCAAATCAATGTGCTAAGCCCTTTTTCACTTCTCCTTATGTCGTCAAACTTCTCCCTGATAGGAGCTGAGGGAGAAGTCACTTCTCCCTAAAATTTTGGTCTAGCTAGAGCCCTGATAAAAACAATTTTTTGTCGATTGTTGTTGTGAAAATTATCTAGAATGAAAGAAAATGGTCTAACTAAGAAAATGAATCCGAACACCAATATCTTTTATTCAGTCGTTAACGCTGTACAGACGTTTAAAGTATTGTTTACGTGCATGACGTCACAATGTAGCGCCAAACAGCACGTGCAAAACAAACAAATCAAGTACGCTATTTTAATGTCGCAAACGTTTTAAGTTTTACATTTATTTCACTTTAAATAATCTTTATTTCGCTTGAAAAAATATAGAGTGAAATAAAATAAACAAAGTTTTATCAACGTTTTCAAAACTCGTTATTCATTTCATGACAGGGGACACAGTACGTGTGACGTCACACGCACTTGTCACTGCATTTGAAATAAAAATGAGCGATTATTTCATACTATTTCACGTAAAAAGTACATCGAGCTCGCTTTGAGGCTTTGCCTTTTTCATATTAAAAACTGTTAAGTAAAGGTGTAGTTTAAACCTGGCACTACTGAGCAGCCAGCGATAGGTTTAATAAATATGGTTGTATTAAAAAGTTCTATAATTTTTTTTTAAGAACTTTCTTTGAGGCTTTACCTTATTCATATTATGTTAATCATAATGACAGTAAATTATGATAAAAATGGAAAAAATAAAATTTCTTGCTTATTACCCTGAAATACATGAAATATTTTAACAAGCTTGAAAAAATATTATTTAAAAGTAAAACAGATACTGACATAGATCCGGTACAAGTCAACCCGGCCCCAAGTCAACCCGGCCCCAAGTCAGCCCGTCCCCAAATTGGTCAACCCGGCCCCAAACCAATGTTATTTCTGGTCAACCCGGCCCCATTATTTTTATTTATTTTGCTTTAAAATATTAAAGATTGAAGATACCGAATATGACTTGTTGTTTCCAAACTTGTTTCTTTTATTTTTTTTTTATTTCTTTTTTGGTATTTTTTTGTCACATAATTTATAATACATGCAAAAATCGTTAAAAAATCGTTAAATTATGCCCGTAAATGAAAAAGTTACAAGTTATATTCGTTGCATGTTCTAAAAGTCATATCCTTGGCGGAACTTATACACCGTACGTTGCATATTCTAAAGAAAAGTCATACCGAATATGACTTATATTTTATAAAGTTTCTGATTGTTTTTCTTGATACCACTTTATTTCCATGTGTCTATGATAAATCGCCAATAACACCTTTAATGATGGGCTTTAATAAGTGTGTGTCAATTACGATAAGTGCGAAAATCCAATAATCAAATCATCGTATTAGCGCATTGATTGCTGCCGACAACCATGTGCACGTGTCATACGTTGTATCATTTTTTCCTTTTCTCAAATAGAAAGATCTTGTCCGTGCATTATCTAACTTATTTCAGCTGATAACGAGTCATATTCGGTATATTCTATTTGCCATGGATATGACTTTTATATGGAACAAGAAACTTACCACTTTTAAATTATGGGCAAAATTTAACGATTTGCTTCATGTATTATTATTTTAACTTTATATATATAATGTAAATGAAGTTAAAAACATACAAAAAACTTGCGATTTGTACGGTGGCACAGAGGTGACATGTGGGTGTCTTTATTTATCTCGTTCCCACGAGATAATAAGTCGTTCCCACGAGATAATATCTCGTTCCCACGAGATAATATCTCGTTCCCACGAGATAATTATCTCGTTCCCACGAGATAATAAGTCGTTCCCACGACATAATATCTCGTTCCCACGACATAATATCTCGTTCCCACGAGATAATAAGTCGTTCCCACGACATAATATCTCGTTCCCACGAGATAATTATCTCGTTCCCACGACATAATATCTCGTTCCCACGAGATAATAAGTCGTTCCCACGACATAATATGTCGTTCCCACGACATAATATCTCGTTCCCACGAGATAATTATCTCGTTCCCACGACATAATATCTCGTTCCCACGAGATAATAAGTCGTTCCCACGACATAATATCTCGTTCCCACGAGATAATATCTCGTTCCCACGAGTTAATTATCTTGTTCCCACGAGATAATATCTCGTTCCCACGAGATAATTTCAGCCAATCAAAACTCAGTATAGTGGAAAAATTAAAAGTTATTTCCCTTTTTTTAACAAATGCTAAAATGGACTTTAACAATCAGGCTAATATTAGAAACCTTATATCAAGATACTTTCATGAAAGATTGAATTACCGGCAAATAGTGACTGTGTTGCGAGAACAACATGGGATATTATTGTCAATAAGACATTTATATAGACTTTTAAGGTCTGAAGGACTTCAACGAAGGTCGTACTCTGATCCATCTTCAGTTATAGACTTCGTCCAGAATGAACTCCAACATTCAGGCCAGCAACACGGATACAGGATTATGCGTGAAAGATGTCTGGCAAATGGTTTATATGTTCGATCAGGCGACATAGCAACCATTCTCCGTATAATGGATCCCGAGGGTAAGAAAATAGCACACCCGTCTTTATAAATGTATAGCCACAAATAACAAAATGTCATGTAAAAACTTGAGACACAGACATGACAACAAACGTCATATTTATAAGACTTTCTTTTCTGTATCCATTATCATATATTCCTTTATGTTATTTGATGAACAAAAAGCCTCTTCTGTATGAACTTCATAAACGCACTACCCAATTAAAGGAGAAATCACACAGCATCCAGCAGTATCAAAGCCACATGATCCCTATGCGACCAAACATTCACTTTGTTAAAGGGTAAACCCAATAGCAACGATGTTGGCCTATAAACATGAGAATACATACAGGAGAGAAATACTTTAAATGCGACGTGACGTGAGAATACAAACAAGAGAGAAATACTTTAAATGCCACGAGACGTGAGATTACATACAGGAGAGAAATTCTTTAACTGCGACGAGAAATGAGAATACATACAGGAGAGAAATACTTGAAATACGACAAGACATGAGAATACATACAGGATAGAAAATCTTTAACTGCAACGAGACATGGGAATACATACAGGAGAGAAATTCTTTAACTTCGACGAGACATTAGAATACATACAGGAGAGAACTTCTTTAACTGCGACGAGACATGAGAATACATTCAGGAGAGATATTCTTTAAATGCGACGAGACGTGAGAATACATATACATGTAGTATAATATATATAGTATACATATAATTAACAGTATTTTATTCCTGTATGACTATGTATTCTTAACAATTTCTTCGCAGTTAAAGAATTTCGCTCCTATCTGTATTCTCATGTCTCGTCGCATTTAAAGTTTTTCTCTCCTGTATGTATTCTCCACCTCTAGTCACATTTAAAGTATCTTTCTCCTGTATGTATTCTCATGTCTCGTCTCAGTTAAAGAATTTCTCTTTTGTACGTATTCTCATGTCTCGTCGCAGTTAAAGAATTTCTCTCCTGTATGTATTCTCATGTCTCGTCTCAGTTAAAGAATTTCTCTCCTGTATGTATTCCCATGTCTCGTTGCAGTTAAAGATTTTCTATCCTGTATGTACGGTGTCCTTATCGTGCCATTTAGAATGTCGTCCGTCGCGTCTAAGGGTAGACACACGACAATGCGAAGTGACATCGCGACAATGCGAAGCGACGCTCGACAACGCGAAGCGATATGCGACAATGCGAAGCGACGCTCGACAGTGTCAAACGATATGTCGCACTGTCGCCTAGAAATGTCGCGGTAAAAAAGGGCGACATTTAAGAAATGTCGCTTCGCGTTGTCGAGTGTCGCTTCGCATTGTCGAGCGTCGCTTCGCGTTGTCGCGATGTCACTTCGCGATGTCACTTCGCGTTGTCGCATTGTCACTTCGCATTGTCGAGTGTCGAGGTTGGTAGAAGTGCATACCACGACACTCGACAATGCGAAACGACAACGCGACAATGCGATACGACGCTCGACAATGCGAAGTGACACTCGACATCGCGAAGCGACATTTTTAAAATGTCGAGTAAATGTCGCGTTATTTTTATGATTTTTACACCGCGACGCTCAACATTGCGAAGCGACACTCGACAA
>NW_026853806.1:0-8486 GCF_026571515.1 Ruditapes philippinarum
CACATTTAATAACGCAAATATCATGTTCATCTCAATGCAATTTTTCGATTAGTTTTAACAATGACGTAGGTTTGTGTTCCATACAAAGATGTTTCCTGCTCCGGATTAATGTCTACATTGACTGCTGCCTCATGTATAAGTAGACAAGTCAAAAGTAAAGCAGGACATATATATTATTCATAATTTAGGGTTAAATGTTTTTACCTAAAATAAATCTCTTAAATCATTTCCTCAAAATCTTTAAAGAATAATATGTTACGCCTAATTATAAAAAATATGATAAACAAGATCAACAAGGAAAGGCGGCGTTCAATGAACGCAAAGTACGCAAAGTACAAAAATCTGCAAAATTGTTTTTCCTTAATACCTTGTGAGATGACTAATCATTATATAAATGTTGTAACTTGTAGAAGCTAAAAGTACTTACTATTATGAAAATGAGCATGCGCTGACTTTCCTTTTATATAATTAAAGTACTGAGAACAAAGGATTTGAAGGTGATTGAACGAATCAGAAAAAAAACTTATGAAATAGTTTTCTAATGAACATGTCACTATCTCTAAAACAATTACATAAACTGTTATTTGTTTCTCTGTTTAAAGCACATTTGTCTTGCAATGCTTATATTGTTTCTCTGTTTAAAGCATATTTGTCTCTCAATGCCGATTTAGAAATCAGGTTTGGATAGTCGTCGGTCACTTGCGAAGAAATTGCTCATTTCAGAAAAGCCGGTTAGGCTAACTGACCGCCAAGATATGTCTAATTGGCGTCAAAGAAGTAAATTCAAACACGTAAAAATAACTCATCGTGCATATTCTATTAAGAGATATATTAATTTGAATATCTTTTACTTACAGTTTGTACCTACAGTTCGAATATTTAAGTCTGCAACAATAACTTTGCAGACAGATCTTTTTAAATTATAGTTGTTCTATGATTGATATAGTTTATGATACTTTTTGGTTGAGTTTAACGTCTCACTACCTCTGAAATGGTCATATTTCAAGTTTCCAGGTTATTTTGCGGAGGACTATCTCAGTCTCCGTTCATTATTACTTGCACAAAAGGGCATCTGAGTAGAACAACCGATGTTCCATAAGCTAGCTGGATAGCTTCCTCACATGAAAAAAAATCAAAGTCCATTTAGAGATTCAAAGCGGCGATAGGCAAGTATTTTGAAGTCAATGACCCTTATTTATCGGACACGGTCGCCCAAACATTTATGATACGATCAATTTATTGGGAATCTTACATGACATTTTGCAAGAGCACCGCAACTTAAAAATGAGCAGCCTTCTAAAAATATTGCTTTTAGAATAACGACCATTGTTTAAGCAGTACTTTATCATGATAATCAAGTGTTGCAAGTTTCAGGTTGGTTGCTTTGATAGTTTTGAAATCCTACTTGATAAGATATTTTGTCAAAATATCTAGTTAAAGGGGCATAACTCTAAAGATATTTCTTTCAGAATAACGTGACTACTATATACTGTCATGATAAAAAGATTCTCCAAAATGGATACCATTCATAGTTTCGACATAATTCTATTTATTATGAAAGTTTGACTTAAATACTAGTAAATGAGGGGTGTAATCCAAAAATATTCTTTCAGGATAACGCCCATTGTCTTACCATTGCCGGTTAACGCCTGCACAGTTCGTAAATATTGTTAAATTTTCCCTGAAAATTATGAAAAGGTTTGTCAAAATTCTGTAGGCGGACAATACGTTTTTGTTCGGCATAAGTAAAAACAGCAGCTTAGTGAATACTACAATTTGTAATGTCATCGCGTTTTGATAATATTTAATATAAAAAAGTCCTGGGTGTTTATTTACTTCCTTTAGAGCCAGGGTTATTGTGTTTGAGCCTTCTACATATTACCTAGTATGACACCTGTCACATGTCAGTTCCAGGAAGCGGTCTTAAGATTTGTCCATATAAGTTACATATTCTAACATAGACCGTAATCGGATTTTTAGGTGATTTTACGTGGCACCAACAAAGTAGAGGTAGAATAAGGTATCAATAAATTAATCGGTTCTCGTTAATCATATATTTAAATATGAGTTCAAGTATAAATATTACACCAGATACAAGAGAATGGATGAGATTAGAAATGTCTTAGGAACTCTACATTTTCAGATTTTTTTTCTATTCGGCTATTAAAATCTTTCGAAATTTGGTGCATTGTTCTTTACCAACTTGTTCTAAAGTCAAAGTATTGTTATTCAAGTGTTTCTAAGTATTAACATATTTGAAATGTACTGGTTATCGTAATGATACAACAAAAATAAGCTTGTATATTCATGTTTATTTCTTACTTTTGCATTTTCGTTATTATCATAACATATAACAATTAATTACAATCAAAACCATGATTTTGGAAAAACATTTAGTTTCCAATTTACTTAACATGACTGTACATTACATATTAACGCCAATAAAATAATATAAATAATATTCATGTTAGAATAACCAAATCTAAGAACCTATCAATCGGAGAATAAAATGTCTACAAAAGATTCCAAAACTCACTCTTACACGTGAAATAATAATCACGGAACTCTGCTTCTCTAAAAAAACTCATATTCGGTTCACCATCGTCGAATTTTTGTTCAACTTTTTCTTTCTCCGAATGTTTTTTTCATGTGTGCAGATCATGACTTGACAACTTTTCATTGTTAGTGACTTTCAATGTTGTATCGTACGTTACAAAGCCATCTTTAGCACAGACCGTCTTATGAGCCTATTTTTAAAATCTATATTTTATTATAAATTGAGTTCTTGAATTTGCACTTCCGTTATCGTTTCCTAACTCTCTAGCCTCAGTTTGTCTTGTTTTTTGCCATTTCTTTAATGCATCAAAAGAACGTTTCGTACTAACATGTTGGTACTTCCTTTCGTAGTATGTTCTTCTTTCCTTGCGTTTAGCATTTCTCTCTCTGTAAGGATCAAACATAGAGACAACATTATGTATCAACGTATTAGCTTTGCTTTTCGTAGTTTGCACACAGCTGCATAGTGTTTCCTTTAGTCCCTGCATTGTTTTTGTTTTTGAATTTTACGTGTTCTTGTCTTTTACAAAAGATGTTCCAATGTACCAAAGTAAGTGGAAAGATAACGTACAGTTGAGGTTTATATAGTAAAGTATCTTGAGTTTATCACACCATTCACTGAAGGTACTTTTATCCTAGCGAATGATATGTTCTGTACTATTTCTAGATTGTAAGGTTTGTAGTAGAGACAATGTGATAGGCTTACGCGTAAATTATCTCTTACGTAAATATTTCTCTTGCCTTATATAGAAATGTTTGTATTGTTTTGCCACCTTAAGATATATTTTGCATCATATATGCCGTTTGTTCTAGCAATTCGTCGGTTTTTCATACTATTTTTTCCAATTCAAACAAAGTTTTCTGTTGCTATATGGTATAGACCATTTTCGTTTATAACCTCAATGTAAATGCATTTGCAATTCATGCCGTAATTCATTCCGTAAATTTATACAGTCAAGAAAATTTGATGATAACATTTCAACAACAGTGTATGGTTAAGAATAACTTAAAACAAGGGCTGACTGTTTCAAGAGGTATTTTTTGTCTTTGAATACGTAATATTAAAAATGATATATGTTTTCCTCATTTTCATTTTTTTTCTATCTCGGCTTTTCTCAATAACTAAGTGAATGTTCCATGAAAAGTTTTTCTTCACCGTATTAGAATGATGGTGTGTTGAATGCAAAAATGATCATTCTTAACGCTTTCTTGATGCTCAAAAAGTATTCTAAAATCAAACAATTGATAAATGACACTTTGTTGCATTGTTTAGAGTCTTGTGATTGTTCGGCAATGTTTAATGATTCTGGAATGAGTAGGCGATAGTGTATATTTTTGACGATACATCTGCCTAGCTGTAAGTGTGTTGTTTGATAAGCGAATGTGTCGTGATGAATTCACAGCCTGCATCATATATAATCCACGTACAGTAAAGAATTTTTCATAGAGTTTTTTTTTAAACCTTCCTAAAAGCTTTCTGGAATAATTTTAGGAGCTATGTTTTAAAGTATACAAATTATGACCTCAGCTTATTATTCCCCAACAAATATTATAGGACTATTCAAATTCATAAATAGAGCATCGGAAGGAATTGGAACAATTTCTAGGTGATTCCGACCGTCTACCTGACAGAAAATTGTCGAATATTTAACACAGCCAACAAACAAATCACGATATAAATACATGTGTTACATTTTTCAAGATAAAGTTTGGTCCACGATCATCATTTTCTACACTGTTCCTATTCTTAAATGATCTGTATATAAGAGTAATTAAATATGGCTTAGATTACTAAGTATAATTTACATTAACGAATAAGATAAAAAGAATAAAAACAATGTATTTATCCTTACCAGGTGCAGCAGTTTGAAATCAAATTTAATATTCCTAAAGACAATTTAATATATTTACCACAGTAAGGATTTTACAAATATCATATTTAACCTATTTGTAGAAATCGTCATGGACACATCGTCGAAATGTTGTACGTGTGATTTTCTGCAATTTTCCTTTTAAAAAAGTGCATACATGATACCTCTAAAACCTTTACAACCTTTAAAATATATTTAAATATTTTCTTGGTATATATATATTGTTAGATAACTAGTGCATCTTTTTATCCTATGTACTGATTGAAAAGTCAACTATGTAAACCATTATAAGATTATCCAAATTTTCCGGTTGGTCTTGGTGTGCACAAGTTGAATGCAAAGAATCAGTTGCCACAAGGTTCAAAATGATAGCCAAAGGCGTAAGTTTGATTTGATATCATTCCTCAGAACTTATTTTAGGTGACCGTCCCTCTATTAAAATGAATTTCATCTGAAAACCAACAAGAACTACAAAAACACACACACAAGACAAAAAAAAGAAAAACAGCACAAAAATGGAAAACGGAATGACTAAAGAACGCCCAAAAAGACAAAGTTGAAAATGTTGCAGTTCAAAAACTATGTACCCACTTTGAATCAGTGATTTAATAAACATTCTGGTGAACGAATAATGGCAATAGTGACGCATTAAGCTTGCCTAGGTGAGGTCAAAATATTCAGACATGTGGTCTCTTTTCTTTACATAATTACCAGACGTTTCTTCGCCGGGGCCATTTTTACTTTGCATGTAGTGACATTGTTTCTTCGGTAATTACACACGAATTGTACTTTTATATAGATATAGATAAATTGATGTTATTCTCAAGAAAGTTTCGAACGACCACATTTGATAAAAATCCCCTAGTTGGTTGTTTACAACTATAGACTTGTGCAACAAATTTCTCTAATTTATTTTAACAAGTTATTCTTCGCTGTAATTAGTACAACTGACAAGAGACAGGATATAAAAACAGTCGCAAAATAATAGTGTTGTTATATCTCGCTTTTGCCAGCCCGGTGCATTTGCACATTGCATTATTGATATTGCATTCGTAAAAAAATGACAATACAGAAATACTATTTATGACGTTAACAACGCAATGTTAAATAATTTCTGTAGTGACCATTGACCTTCCAAAACATGTTTTATTGTGTCTCTTGCATATGCAGTAACGAGCTCTATTGTGGTGCTGTAACGTGTCGACTAAGTTTTTTTATAAATATTTCTTAAACAAACTGTCATTGTCATATTATATAATTTCACATTACGCAAAGTGATATTCGTACACATTCCAGAAGTACATGGAGTTGGCTTATACACCATTGAACAGAGTTCAAATGAAAAATATACATGTTTGTACGCACGTAGATACAAGTACTGAACTATAAGTGAAATCAAGTATGTACTCTTTATGATACATTAACTGTGTCAAGCGAGCGGTTTAATATTTCTGAAATGTTTTTACATAAAATACAGAAATAGTAAACACCTAAAATGGCTAAATTGAAAATGATGCTGCCTTGGTTTGGTGCTATTAAGCTATCCATCAAGTTAACGGAAGGCCAGTGGTTCTACATTAATTTCGTGCTGTTCCGTGCTTGAAGGGAAATGGAACTCAAAAGTAACGTTGACAAACAAACAAACTTCTATGTTTACTTTAAGATTTTATGAAAAACGTCCACTCGTTAAAGTTATAGTTTTTTTACCTTTATAAGTAGAAATGTGGCTTATGAAACGAAAACATAAAGAGATATTGACTTCTTAAATGACTAATGATAAGAGTTGTTTTGAAAATGTTCGACAATATTTATAATAAGCATGTGTTCTTAAAAATAATGATGTTATTTTGAACTTCAACAGTTTGCTAGACCATCTTGTTTTCTTGTGTTCTATAAGCATACGTGTTGATTTAATTTTTTTCTATATCTAGCCGTGTCCATGTAGTGACTAAGGAAATCAAATTTTGACTCAAAACAGAATGTATGTACACAGGTATATGCATGTACTTTGTTTCAACGAGGTCAAAAATAAAGTATCTGTGACATTGCACAACATGCTTAAAAGTTAATGTCGTTTTGTTCGTTTAGGCTATAATATTTTTGATACTGCATGTATCATTGACTGAAAAATTCTTTGTTCGTACAGGCAACTATATGTATGCCCCGCCATGTAATTGCCGGGGCATATAGTGTTATCCTGTTCCGTCCTTCCGTCATTCCGTCCTTCCGTCATTCCGTCCTTCCGTCAATCTGTCATTCTGTCATTATCAGTTTCCGTTCATTATCTTAGTAACGGTTGCACACATTCAACTAAAATTTGACATATGGATATGTCATGATAAAATACAGGTCAAGTTCGAATTTGGTCATGGTTCGATGATACCGTCAGCTTTCTCACACCTTTTACCAATAAGCTAAGAAATCAGGGGATATATACCAAGAAAGGTCCATTGCGTCTGACTTATTACCAAATATTCTTTGTGAGGAAGACTACTAAATACAGGAAAAAGGGAAAATCGTTTTTAACAACTCTTGATAAATATCTGATAAAATAAAGAAAATCGGAATCCCTAACGAAAACCCTAACGATAGCCCAAAATGACCAAATTGTAAATTTTGCATACTCGGTTTGATTGAGCAGTGGAGAGGCAGTTGATTTGAAGCCACAAAAGAAGAGTACCAAATAAAGAAATACGTAAAAATCAATGTTTCACAACTTCTGATGAATAAATGATACAGTTATAATGAACGCAGAAAACGACGACACGAAACTACGTGGGTATTCAGTAGCAGAACAATGTCTGAATAAAGTGCTTTCTATGTTTCTAGGTCAGAAGATATTAAAAAAACGAGGACGTTGGCATTCAACAAATATAAGTGTTTCGTGTATTTAAATGTCAATCACCTTATCACGTGAAAGAGGACAAAAAAATACACGATATGAGTTTAACAAAATAACGGTAAAATGCACTAAACCAGGGACGTTGCTACAACCTAAAAAATACTTTTCTATGACAATCAGTTTTAAAGATAGTTCAAAGCACAAGAATCGGCAAAAATATTTCTTTCCCCTCTTTGATAATTGTTCAATTTTAATATAACAAATAAAAGAATTTCTGAAAACAAAAGCTATAAATAAAAGCATGGTGAAAGAAAATGGTGAATTTCTAGTTGTATCTCTGTTGTCATATGAGATTTATTATTGATAAGTCCAAATATCTAATGATATTTATTTTTCCAAATTTACTCATAACCAATAGAATATTTATTGGATTATGAATCTTTCTTTTCTTTAATTTTATGTGCGATGACAAATCGTTACACAACTTTCGTAATTTGTAGAAGTTAAAATAGTAACGATAACGGAAATTCGTCTGTGCATGACACTGGCTTTCCTTTTATATGAGTTACTCAGAACAAAGTATATGAAGATGGTTGCATAAAAGGATATAAAAAGACACAAATTATGAAACAACTCTCTGAAATATACCAATATCTTTTAAACATCTAAATAAACGGTTCTTGTTAGATATTTATAATGGCATTGATTTTCCTGTGCTTTTGAAGTCTGTCTGTTTAGGTCAATAAGGAGAGATGAATGTTAAAACCCAAGGGGGTCACTGGCTTCCCCCCGAGGCATTTTCCCAAAGGGAAATGTTTTCGGATTTTTCGTTTTTTAAAGTTCATTCGTCTCTCAACGCTGATTTAGAAAATTATATTGGATCAGTTGACGTTTTTCTTGCGGAGAAATTGTTTAGTTCAGAAAAGTTATTTTGACAATTTTTTACTAACAGTTAGTAGCTATAACTGGAATATTTACTTTTGTAACAATACCTTTACAAACAGATCATTTTAAAATATACTAGTTATATGATTAATATGATAAATGATATTTTAGATTGCATTTAACATCACACAAGTACGATAATGGTCATATGGCGAATTTGAATTGTAATATAGATAAAAGGTACTCAATCTGCATCAAACTCGCTGTGAGTGATTAATGAGGAGACCACGTATATACACTACATACAATGGTAAGTTATTGTTCTCTAAAGG
>NW_026853807.1:0-16074 GCF_026571515.1 Ruditapes philippinarum
ATTGAATGCACAACAGATGCTCGTTTAGTGCAGAACATTTATAATTCGTTTTTAATGTTTGTTTGTTTGGTTATAGAACACTAAACCTAATGTAACTGCTCATATATATATAGACTTTATTTACTACATTTAATGTTTTCTGTAAACTTGCTGTTTGACATATACTTATTAAATATCACAATAATAAGCCAAACAAGTTAAAAGATAAAAGTAAAAATTAAGCAATTATTTCTGAAATGTTCATTCTGTTTGGTATAAAGTTTAATCCAGCCACTTGTTAGTATGTGAACTTATCAACGGGAAAGTTACAAGAATTTAAATTAAAATCACAGCATCTTTTTATTGAACAGTTATTCTTGCTAACGAATTAACTAAAATAATTTTCAATATTTAATGAATTTGACATGTGTCGTAAAGGTTTTCATTGAACCTAGTCAATTAGTAAGTACCGCAGTTCATAATGACACCTCCCATGTCATTTTAGCATTGCAGGGTAGGGTTAAACGGTGGCTGCAATTCTGTTCTGATGCATCAACTCTTAAAGGAAACTCCAAAGAAAGCGACAATGGGGTAAAGATCAAACAAGTATGATAATATGAATATATAACAAAGTTAGGAAACGCTGATACAAGAAAAACGGTAAAAATATCTTCTGTATGTATTAAACATAATGCAATTGAAAGACTAACATAATTTTCTAGCAAAAAAAGTTGATTCTAAACTTTCTACTGCTCCCATTATCTTTATCTCCCGTTTTTTTATAAAATGAGGGTTACTAGATAGCAAAACCTCAACTGTAGAACGAAAAGGCCCAGTGGAAGATTTAACTTTGATTGTTTTCACAGCATTCATTGTATTTAAAGGCCAGTTTGTGCTTAAATTTATATCCATTTTTGACTTGACTCTTCATTTATGCTCTTATCACTTAAGAAAGGTTAGCATAGTTTGCGAAAAGATTTGCAAACTAATTTTGGAAGCTGTCTATACATCAAAGTCGTTAAATACTATCGGCAAAAACTTTTTCATATATGTCTTTGATTATTCACTTACACTTTGATAAAAAGAGTCTTTTTTATGTTAATGCATACCACTAAAGGCATGATTTTTTATTATTACAAATTATGTGAATTATTAAGTACCGCAGTACCTAATGGCACTACATAAGTCATTTTAGCATTACATGGTGGGTGTTATAAAAACTAATAATTATACCACGTGCGGTGTTCGCGGTCAACCGATAAAGGATGATGACATCTTTGCATTCATGTTTTAATTCAATTTTTGATGTGTGATACTTTTAATGTTATTTACATGTGCAAAAAAGATGTATTTGTTCTAATTTAAAACAATTGTAATAAAAAATATATGACGTTCTTGAAAGATATCACGACATTTTCTGAGTACAAGAGTATTACCTTGATTAAGTTAACGAGCTATGCGTAGACCATTGAGAAAATGTGTCTTTTGGTCATGTTGGGCTACTTGTCGGTGGTCCTGTGTCGTTCCGTCGTGTGGGGCTGCGTTCGTTACATATATCAGATTTAATTGTGTGCGTTAAAGATATTATAAAGATAGTTAAAAGAACGTTTTAATTGTCATCACATTAACAATTTAAGTGGTTTCGGCATTAAATGATGCTTAAATAGACAAGTTAAGCATAATTATGATTTTTCCATTGATTATTTTACTGATTTATGAGCTTAATACAGATGTCAATAAACTTTAGATGTGGATGTTTATCACTTTCGATATGATGGTTGATGGTAAAATCGTTTTGAGTTAATTGTTGTAAGTTACGAAGTTAAAAATGAAAAAAAAAACAGAATATAAATCTCGATAAGGAGATATTAAAACCATCACTTACATAACTTATTTTCTGTGTGGTTTAGTGCGGTTGTTTGTCGAGTGAATAATTATCGTGATTAATAAATATATCACTGTTACAATTACTCTAATGCCGATTTTTATGCAATATTAGTATTGGTGGTGACAGTAAATTTCTACTGTATTGCATTGCACATTAAACAGACATTTTGCGCTTAAAGATCCTGTATGTTGAAATTTTATACGAAAATGTGTATAGTTATGCTTCTAAAAATAATTTTCAAAGAGCGAAGAAAATGTAAAATATGTACAGCTAATACTTTTGCACATTAAAATATATGCATTCATTTCTTATAGAAAGATTTGACTTAAACTTTATAGAAAATAAATTTCTTATTACTTCCCTTTATTAAAATGAAATGTAAATTCGCTTATGTCTTTACAAATATTGCTTTTTGGAACTTAAATTATTGATAAATCTTCATTTGAGCATTATATGTATGATATAACACAATAAAAAATCTTTAAATCATTTTAATACATTTAAATATTCTAGAATAAATACATAAAAACATTACATGAGTGCGTGTACATTAAGATAACACAACTAAATATATTCATGTTGCATAAATGAAAGTATATATTATCTTATTCATGTAAGTGGTTTATATTTTCAAGAAAAGCAACAGTAGCAACTATATGAAATATAGGAGATTCCAACTGAGGGATCAACGCCTCGAAATTTTATACACATGAAAAATGCATTTGCAAACAAAATGAATACTGCTTAAGGCGATGCTGGGGCGTTTACGAAAGCTTGCAATAATCACTGCGGTCCATAAGCAGGTAATTAAAGCCTCAAGAATTTTAAGTTTGACATTATTGGCTTTCATTATGGAATCTATTTTAACTACAATTTCCAAGGAAAATAAAATAAAACTTTCGTATAACTTCTTGCTTAAAATTCGACTTCAATTTCACAATTATAATCAAAGCAATTGCATTAATTATTTTTTGTACTTTGTTCTGTAAAAGCAAGTATGCTTGTAATATGTTGTATTTTTGTATAATATGTTTAGTATGTTTTATCTGCAAGATAGCAATTGAATTTTTTGCTGTTACAAAATTGAGATAACATAAACGTTACCGAAGTATACGCCATCTTCAGCGAAGTCATATCAAATGCAAATGGGCGTGTTGAAATATCATTTGTAGATAATATGGTTAGTAGGTAAAGAGCTGGAGATAAGGTGAGAAATTATATAGCTTTAAAAGTACAGATGCTAAATATTACATAAATTTCAAACTTTATTTCCCGTTAATTTATTACTTTAACATTGCATTATGTTGATCTTGAAAATGTAAAAGAAGACATCACAAATATTTGTAAATTACTGTGTTGAAGTTGAAGTGTATTTTAATTGTCATTTATTGTGCTTATTTGCTATTTAAACTTGCAGTGCAGTGCATTTTATGTAATTTATTCAAATGTATTAAGATTAATGTAAATGTGAAATTCTGAAATGGTGGTTTTAATTAAAACCAAATTACTTTACTAAAAAGATGAAAGTGAAAAATTAATAAAATATTGAATTGATAACTATATATGAATGAAATCATCAAAATCATATCATTCGTCAATTGGCAACGTACGGATTTTACTTATATTACTGATATTATTTGATGTATTTCAATATAATAGATAAATACAGAGTCCCTTAAGAAAGCCCAACACGGCAAAATTGAAAATGTTGCAGGCTCGGTTTGATTGAGCCTGTTCATGGACGGTACTGGAAAGTGCAAGTTACCGTCCACGCCCCCTAGCACCGGCTTAAGCAGAATTCAACATTTAAACATGAAATAGTAAAATTTTGAATTTAGAAACATCCGCAGATGTGTTCATACGGCGGTTATCATGGAACCTTCAATGTGACACTTCCGTGCCATTCCATGAAAAGCGGCGTATGGTCCCCAAGTAATAAAAAGCGTGTGCCCTAAACGAGAAAACAATGGGCGGAACTAAATAAAATGGAATTTTGAAAGGGAATCAGAGGTTATGAAGCCTGCGTATCACAGATAAGACGTCAAAAGACAAATTTAAAAAGCAGGCAACATATCCTAAGGGTGATTCAACATTATTCAAGTAGGAATATTGGAACCACCCAACTAGAAAATGCCGAAAAGTTGAAACTAAAAATACCACAAGCACAACAATAATGTCGTGCTGAACGATAACAAAACGATAACATTTTTCATTCTATTTACTTCTCAAATTTATGTTTCGGTACAAATGTTGCATGCTTGCTTATTTTTTACGCTAAATTAAATAAAGGTTTGGTGTTACCTCGGCGGTAGGTCCACCTAACCAGTTTCCCAGGATAGCTAATCAATATTAATGTTTCGGTACAAATGTTATTTGTTTGTTTATTACTTTTCTTGTTGTTGTTTTTTGTTGTTGTTGATCTGTTTTTTTACGCTAAATTTAATACCAGTGAAATGATACCTTGGTGGTAGGTCAACGTAACATGCTTCCCTTTATAGCTGATCAATAAGAAAATGCATTTTAAAGGGACACATCTGAGGTTTTTGATATGACGAGACTGCAATCATTTACAGAGATTTGTGCACCATTTGATGTAAGTGTGGGCAAAAGTGTTGCTTGCAAATCTCATTGTTTTTTCCAGAATCCAGAACTATGCTGCAAAGTGAGTCAAAGAATATCAGAAAGTATCTATAGTAATTTTTAACATCATGCGTAATTTATGACATGAACATTTTCAAATAATTCTTAGCATTTAGTCTGTAAGTTCATTAATATTATGTCATTATATTGAAGAGCGGGTATTATAGAAAAAAAAGCAAAGCTTATAACGAATTGATTATTATGAATTGCGAAATTCAACTCTTGGAAATGTGCTGCTCAGATTTTATCTGCTTTGTGAGTCCAAAGTTTCTTAATGCATGATATTTGTGATTATTTACTATTCAAACTAAGGTATAAATGCGTATTTATTTGCTAAATATTCGAGTAAACTTAATGTCTTGACCATATTTAGTATATGCAAATTGTCAAAGGCATTTGAAATACCGATTTGCCAATATATGAAATCGTAAATGTGAGAAACGTGGTCCGAAAGTACATATCATTTTATTCATGAAGCAGAAAATAAATCGTTTAAGAACAAAATATTATTTATGATCATATAACTGTTTTTACTAAATCAGACTTTATCAGCAATTTGTTTTAAAGATATATTTCATACGAATATCAAAATGATACATTTTTTATTGTTTTACTAACAACTAAAATACTAACGGAAAATGTACCCGTTGTAGACCAATCAATTAAAAAAATTAATGTATAAATAACACATGGGTTTGTGGGTAACTAAAAATATCATAATAGAAAATAGACCACGTGACCAGATTTTATACTGTTAAAAAGTACTGTTACCCCTGTAACAGTATATATTTCTTGGTCACGTAATACACTTGCATTAACACTAAGAATAACTCCCAGAGGCCTATGGGAAATTAACATTACGAAAATAGTGAGGGGTAATAAACATGACTGACACTTAGAAATCAATAGATCAATAGTGTATCATTATCCTTGGATTTGATGCTTTATCGAGAATACAATCCATTACATTTTCAGCAGAGATGATAAAGACAGTCTCATCAATATCTTTATTTAATTTATGAACTGTATTGTTCATTTAAAGTAAGTCGGTCTATAATAGAAGGTCTGTAATTCAATAAATAAATAAATTTATTCATTTGGTAGTATTTAGTATAAGACATAAAAATACATAGAAAGATCTATATGTGGATGTTGTTTGCAAGTGGGAGCTACATATTCCGATATTACATATCAAATGATTTTAATAATATTTAGAGCAGATATTGAAATGTTCTAGATCAGAATAGTTTTATTCATAAAATAAATGTTCATACTAAAGCATACAAGATCTTCATCAACATTTTTTTCCTCAAAGCAATATTTTATACAAAATATCAAAATGGTTAAATTTCGATTGTCTTTATCAATACAGTAAACTTCACTTATAGCGAACACGGTTATAGCGAACTTCCGGTTATAGGGAACAATTTATTTTGGCCCGAATTTTGCCCTTCTTTATTTAATATAAAAAATATGGTTATAGCGAACATGGTTATAAGGAATTATCGCTTATAAGGAACTCATTTTTTAGTCCCAATCTAGTTAAAAGTACAGAAAATTACACTTTTATAACGAACTACAAAATATTGGCTATCCGTAAATAGACTTTCGTTTTCATTGGCACGGATTAAAACTCGGCCGAATGTACCGTTTATCGTTGTATGTACTTCAATACATCTATTAAAATGAATTTGTATAGTTTTCTATTTAGGATATTTTTAGCATGAGCTCTTTTCACCAAGATAAAACGGGTATTTATTTCTTTTCGTCAATAGTTGTGCTCGAGTAAAATAATTATAATAATTTATAATCGGTTTTCATCATAATCACGCATGCTTGCAATCTGCAATGTACGCTTGATTTAAATGAAAAGAAATCTTTATCTTCCATAAGTAAAAGTCACCCTTAAATTATAAAAGAAGATATTCAAAATCTTGTTTATTCTCAATCATAGAAAGAAAACGAAAAGAGTTTAGAAACAAAATATTATATTTTATGAGAAATTGACATAGGGAGCAAATCTTAAACTGGAATAGCAATTATTTAAATTCCAGAAATGCTCTCGGGTATTGAATAAATGACTTATATTTCTTAATCAAATGCTCTTCAAAATGGAGGACGATGGTAAACAATCATTTCGTTATATGTAAATCTGTTCGCTATAAAAACTCCTGATACAGGGAACTAATTCGCTATATGCTTACAAGGAACTCCGGATATAAGGAACAGATTTTGAATGTCCCAATTAGTTCGTTATAAGCGGAGTTTACTGTATTTGAAATTTGCCAATTGTAGACCAATCCACTTTAGAAAGATAACTGATGCTTTATTAAATAATATAATTATCAATTACTGCTACAATTTTTAAAATTAATATTCAGACACTATAAAATAAAAAGGTATTACTTAACGAACTCATTTCTCTACAGGAATTGCTCATTTAATATGCTTGTAAACTGTGGGTCTTGACCATATTTAGTATGTATTTGGAAATGGTGGGAGGCATTTGAAATTCCTATCTGCCAATAAATGAAATGGCAAAAAGTTCGCTTCACATAAATACAGAGCATCCATAGTTTATTTATTTAGTCACGAACAAGAACGTTTAGTATGCTTTTGTGTCGATCTTAACAAATTCTTTAGATTTAATGAAGTCTGTATAATTTAGGTAAAAAGAAATTTTACCAAGGAATGTTTCATTTGATTTAAAAACTGTTAATTTTGAGGGATTTATTCTATGGTTTGTGATCATCTTAATTTCAACAAAAGTGTTTTTATTATACAATAAGTTTCTATTTGATACGTATTTTATTATTTTAAGTGGTTTGTAAATGTTATATAAGATATTTAAGGTAAAAACAAGAACCGGTTGAACTGGGTGATGCTCCCCGAGAAGGTTCTGGACACAGGAAAGTATAAAAAAAATGAACAAAGGGCAAAAACTCCAAAATTAGGCAAAGCGGAGTTATGTTTTTTTGCACTGCACTTCTATTCAATGAGATCTATCTATCTATAAAGTTTCCTAATGATATCAGAATTATGTCCCAGGTAAAAGTCAAAGTGTAAAAATGAACAAAGGGCAATAACTCCAAAATTAGACCAGGCTTTGTTTAGGTTCTTTAAGCATTGCAATTCTATCCAATTATATCTAGCTACCTACAGTTTCATGTTGATATCTCTAATAGTTTTAAAGTATTGTCCAGGACAAAGTCAAAAAGTAAAAATAAACAAAGGGCAATTACTTCAAAATAAGGCAAGGCAGAGTTACGGTTCTTGTGCACTGCACTTCCACCCAATGAGACCTATCTATCTACAAAGTTTCATGTTGATATCTCTTATAATTTTAGAGTAATGTCCCAGACAAAGTCAAAGTGTCAAAATGAACAAAGGGCAATAACTCCAAAAGTAGGCAAGGCAGAGTTACCGTTCTTGTGCACTGCACACCTACTCAATGAGATCTATCTACCTACAAAGTTTCATGTTGATACCTCTTATACTTTTAGAGTTATGTCCCGGACAAAGATCAAAGTGTAAAATAAACAAAGGGGGATAATTCAAAAATAAGACAAGGCAGAGTTACCGTTCTTGTGCACTGCACACCTACTTACTGAGATCTATCTACCTACAAAGTTTCATGTTGATACCTCTTATACTTTTAGAGTTATGTCCCGGACAAATTTCAAAGTGTAAAATAAACAAAGGGGGGTAATTCAAAAATTAGGCAAGGCAGAGTTACGGTTCTTGTGCACTGCACACCTACTCAATGAGATCTATCTACCTACAAAGTTTCATGTTGATACCTCTTATACTTTTAGAGTTATGTCCCGGACAAAGTTCAAAGTGTAAAATAAACAAAGGGGGATAATTCAAAAATAAGGCAAGGCAGAGTTATGGTTCTTGTGCACTGCACACCTACTCAATGAGATCTATCTACCTACAAAGTTTCATGTTGATACCTCTTATACTTTTAGAGTTATGTCCCGGACAAAGTTCAAAGTGTAAAAATAAACAAAGGGGAATAATTCAAAAATTAGGCAAGGCAGAGTTACGGTTCTTGTGCACTGCACACCTACTCAATGAGATCTATCTACCTACAAAGTTTCATGTTGATACCTCTTGTTGTTTCAAAGTTATGTCCCGGACAAGAAAAGGGGACGGACGGACGGACGGACGGAAAGACGGACGGACGGATGGACGGACGGACGGACAAGGCGGCGACTATATGCTCCCCCGAAATTTTTTCGGGGAGCATAAAAATCTCGTAATAGTACGATAAAAATGAAATATAATGAAAAATTTTGATGATTATACATACGAGGGATGATCAAAAATTAACCGGACTTTGTAAATGATTCTTAACCTGTTAAGAAATTACATAACAATACACGGAAAATAAATCGGAATCTATCCCCTAAATGATAAAAAAAATACCAACAAGAAATATTAACAAAGAAAAAAGTTATGCTGTTATTGGCATGCACATGTAGAGCAATGCGGCGCACGTTATAACTTTAAAATTGACGTTAACGACGTCACAAGCGTATTGTCCTTAACGGAGCAGATTTTTACTCATTCTCGGGGTAGGCCAATATGTGGTACAGTCATGTTATTGATGCGTCAGATCCCCTGCCTATATATATTTCTGTACAAGTGGGTATCATATTGTATTGTAATAGAATGAATGGTGATAAAGAGCTCCTGTAATGACGCAAACTTCCGTTATTTCCTTCTGTAACTTGATTGTTGAAAAAATCGCACATGAAATTTACTATATTATGTATTACAAATAATGTAAAATAATGTTGATGAATGATAATGTATCATACATACGACAAAATAACAGAATGATACAACTATGATTAAAATTGTCATTATTTTGAAATAAATAAAATGCATAGCCAATTTGAACAGTTGCTGTTAAATTGTTGACACAATTTTTCCATAAGACTACTGCGTAAAATAAGAAAATAATTGATACAATTGTAAACCAAGAATACAATACATGTAATTAATGCATTAATTAACTATTATCATTTTATGATCCTCAGAGTTGACTGCACCGTCCCGTAGTTACTGTCGAACATCGTTGTTAATGTCCGCAGTCAATCGACTGTCATTTTTCAACGTCTTGGCGATTGACGTCACCAACGTCCTTGAAAATGTCTTTTTTCTGCCTCCCCCTTACTTGTTTCTATTTCTCTATTATCCTTTCTTAATCTTTTAAGCTAATCAAAAAATATGCTGTGGCTTTCTGGAACTTTTCCCTTGATAGCCATAATCTTTTTCTATGTTTTAAACAGTTTCTCGCCTTACATTTGACAATTTGTTCCTATTGATCGATTTTCGAGACATTCCGACGACATAGTTTTAACGCGAGTATTTCATTAACATGTGACGTTTGAATTGTGATTGTAAATATAAATATGGTTTAAATGAAGTCATTTTTACTGACAACGTCAAAGATATGGTACATGTTTTGGCGTATTTTGAAATCTAAATGTGCCATATTTTAAAATAAACGCAGCATAAAGCGCCTCATGTCAAGGCGAATTTACGCACTGCGCCGGGTGTGCGTTACCATGGTTTTTGAATTCGCTGTTACGGACAAGCTATTTGCGTTATTAAATTAGATATAGTATCAGTTTACAGGTATTGTTTTCCGATTAAGTGTGATATATAACAATAAGTGATAGGATGAAAATTCTCCAATTGCCAGTCACAGTCCGGTTTATTTTTGATCATCCGTCGTATAACATAATTGATATCCAAAAAATGTTATCAATAAAGATACAATGTGCTAGAAATCTCTCTGAGTTACTTAACAGTCAGTAATGTGATAAAAAAACCTGTATTATATCAATAAAATTTGGTATGATGTCACTTACACTACATTCGAGTATAACTGAACTGGGGTTTTCTTTTCTTTCTTTCCTCTTTGTTTTCTTTCTTTCTTTCTTTCTTGCTGAGAGGAAATTTCGATTAGGAAAGGTTTTCAGTAACTCATTGTATATCAAATGAGTAGAGTAACCGTATTTGTTAATTGCTAATTTGTTTTGGTAGAACACGCTCAGGAGTATACCGAAGGGTACATGTTACAAAGTTAAATGTTGATGCTGCACATCAAAGACGCCGCCAAATGATGTGAACGGTCACAGGGAATGTACAAAATCAGAATTGAAAATCGTTCTCTATTAGTTGAATATCCGAAGCACTAATTAATTTTTTCTCCATGTTCTTGGTATATGTCTGAAATTCTGAAATGTTTCTCTGTAGCGACAAAGATTGAAACGTCTGGTCGAAGCAAAATAAACTGGATAACAAGTGAAATTGCAATGATTGGTAAACTTGTTTTGTTTGTTTGTTTGTTTCATTTTACGCCTTTTTCAACAGCTTTTCAGTCATATAGGCGGGTAGTTTCCTAACCATCGTTCCTGGAGAGTTACACCAGTACTAGACTACCATATGACCAATAATGTGTCGGTGCGACGTAAAATCGAATCCAAAACGTATTTGGTTATTATGTCAGAAAATATAATATTGTATAAAGGTTTAGATGAAAGTTTATTTTTTGAGCAAAAAAATCAACAACAAAAATCTATCTCATAACTCTTATGCTAAACCTGTCAGGAAAATTCATTTTGCCTTTACGAAAGTTCCCCGTTCACCAGTAGAAAATTCAAAACCAGCATCGTTCTGCTTTCTTTAATTACTTTAAACGTTTTGTTGATAAGGAATAATAACAGTAGTTAAAGATAGATATGACAAAGTTTGGGTAAGGATTTTACACTATAATCCTTTTCTAATGTTTATACATTTTATAAAATGGTTGGTTCATTTATTTTAAAAGCATGATATTTAAGTGCATCACATGAGTATTTTAAGCACCTTTTTTAAAAGAATATCTGAGAGCCTTTTATTAATGCATGACTGATTGACTGATAAAACTATGATGTGCAAATACAAAAGTTTATTTTCTTTATAACAGAATTTCACAAATAAAACGCAGTATTTCATATTGAATGCACAATAGATGCTCGTTTAGTGCAGAGCATTAATAATTTGTTTTTAATGTTTGTTTGTTTAGGACACTAAACCTAATGTAATTGCACATATAAATACAGACTTCGTTTACTTCATATAATGGTTTCTCTAAACTTGCTGTTTAACATGTACTTATTTAATATCTTAATAATAAGTGAAATAAATTAAAAGATAAAAAATCAAAATATTAAATTGATAAGCAATAATTAATGAAATTTTCATGTTGTTTGCTATAAATTTGAGCTGTTTTATCCAGCCACTTGTTGGTATGTGAACTTTTTAGCGGGAAAATTACAAGAATTAAAATTAAAATCACAGAATGATTTTATAGAATAGTTAATTTTGCATACGAATTAGCTAAAATAATTATCAATATGTAATGAATTTGACATTTCTTGTAAAGGTTTTCCTTGAACCAATCAATAAGTAAGTACCGAAATTTATAATGGCACAATCCATGTTATTTTAGCATTGCAAGGTATTGATAAACGGTTGCTGCAACAACAACAACAACAGATACTTTTATTTTTGAGTCGCGTTACATAGAACAGTATGACTAAATACAATAGTATAACTGTGGGTTCTTATTTTTTTAATTGAAAATATCAAAATCAAGCGTTTAATTGTTAAAAAACATGGGGACAGCTATTCTCTCACCACTAGAATACATAACTTATTGTTGCATATATCAACACAGGTCATTATACCTTTCCTTAATCATATGTAAATAAGGTACATGATATAACCTACTCTTTTAAATAAGTAGAAAATTCTTAGTAAAATATATATATAAAAAAAACACGAAAAAACAAACAAAAAAACACACCACACACACACAATAAAAACAATGGTGACCGGTATTTAGTATAACAGACAGAAGGAGAGAAAAAAAATAATAGCGTTAAAATAAACATAGATAGCGCTCGAACAAATTACTGTCTGCCTACGACCGTCTGCACGAGTTTCCCGTGTCATAGTAAAATATTATGAATGAGTATTGAAATCTCGCGAGCTCTGGAAAACTACAAATGTAGTATATTTGTTTGGAATGTGGGACAAGGTCAGTTTTCAACCAATAAAGGATAAGGACACCATTGCATTAGTGTTAAATTATATGTTGAACGTGTGATACTTTTAATGTTATAACCATGTGCAAAATAAAGTTGTATCTGTTCTACTTTGAGACAATTGTAATATAAAATATACGTCGTCCAAGATATCACGACATCTTAGTACAAGAGTACTAGTATTTATTTGTCTTTGGGTCCTGTTGGGCTCCTTGCCGGTGGTTCTGTGCTCCTTAGTCGTGGGAAGGTTGCGTTCGTTGAGCGTTCGTTCTAACACATATAAAATTTTATTGTGTGCGTTAAAGATATTAAGCTATTTAATTATTATGGATGAAAGTATGTGACACAGATTCTGCTCTAAACTACTGTTTGAACAATTGCATTTTGTATACATGGTCCGCTTCATATTTAGTTCTGCTATTCAATTGGAATATTTCTACCTTCTATATAAAACAGCTGAAGCAACATATGGAATGTATCATTTGTATTTAAAAATGCTCAGATTGTATGACAAAATAAAAGAATTACACTAATGAACTTAACAGGTTGATAGATATCAAATCATAAGACCATTTAAATCTCTATGTAAGATACTAATTTTTGTTGCAAAACGACTAAATGTATGTTTTTTGAGGAATCATTTTTTCTTATCTGTTTGTTTGTTTGATTTGGTTTTACATAAAACCGAAAGAGTATAGTTCATTTGGTGCCGTTCCAGCTATACTTGTAGAGGAGACTTCAGGTGCTCTTCCTCGCACTATTTCAGGCATTAACAGGCACCTGAGCAGAACCACCGATATTCCATAAGTTAGCTGCATAGCTTCCTCAAATGAGTAATCTAAAGTCCTTGTCGGGATTCGAACCCACATCGGTGAGGGGCAAGTGGTTTGACATCAACGACCTTTATCATTTTAAAATACCTATTACATACTTTTTTAATTTAGTTCATCAGCAGTTAAGTCGTTTTAAGAGGAGTTAGTTGTTCATTAAACTTTTTTGCCGAGTATTGCTTCATAAGTTTATGAACATTGCCATTGTGATATTATTTTCTTTCTTTTTTCTTAAAAAGTCGGGTATATTCCGAAAATATCACTGTCATGATAACAAATAACAATTTCATAATCATTCATTAAAAAGCTGTTAACAGAAACATATATCATTTGCACTAAAAGACCATCCATATATGCTTGCGCTTAATGCAAAATTAATGCATTATTTGCATTAAGCTAACAATATTAAAGGTTATCACATTTTATTTGATGCTTTTCAGTGGATTACTGATTTATCCGTGAAAATTTTATTTGATAATTTCACAGTGAAAATTATCAAAATATAATTTCACTTTTTTCAATGACGAAACTACTTTTTTTAAGATTTTCCCCATGTGGTACCTCAATTTTATTTTTAGGGACAATTCTGACAATGTCAGGCTGTTAAAAGAAATAGCAAAGCTGAAATAGATAAATAACTTAAATGTCAAAAGTAACACAGAGAGAAAACTTACTTCTATTCCTCCAAATTCCAATCACCAAATTTCGTCTCTAATTTTTTTGTTCGTTTTTACAGTCTGAAAAATGCATTCCTTCCCCATGCAAAACTGCTCTTGATGACATTTGGGCATATTAAAGTATCCTACGAGCAATAACTGCCGTATGCTTTATGATAAATTGAAAAGCATTGACAGCCATCACTCGTAAAATAAGTAAAACAACCCAGCGTTCCTTCGTTGCCTTCAGCAAGTTTCAAGTTTTCCATTTTCCTAGCTCCTTTTCTGAATGTTTTCTCTTCTGTCAACACTTATTTTTTGTCTGTTACAATACTCAAATAAGTTTCCTTTCTTTTAAAAAGGTGTATGACTAACAAATCCAAATTATATCCTTCTGAATCTTACACAATTATTTTCCTCCCTTGAAATACACAACTTAAAAAAATGGCTGCCGTTTACATTTTAGAAAGCCAGGTCTAATATAAATTCGCAGTAAGTAACAGAAATATGGATGGATGGTTGGAATTTTTCCTGCAAGAATTGTTTGTTTTATTATTAAAACAAGCGATCATTCACATTTTTTTAATAAAATGAATAAATATCACCGTCATTTAACCTTGATTGGCGGACTTATTTTTTCAGCTCAAGACTTCTTGTTTTAAATGAAAAATTCCGTCTAAATGGGGCTCTCAATGGGGGAAACAGATTTTAATATTATCGTTAAAATTATGGAAATTTCGTTTAAACTTGTTTTTAAGCATAAAATAAAAAGAAAATTTGTCTGTTTGTTGTGTAAGATGTAATTTTATTTCATCTCGTGAACTTTAAAAACAGTATTCTCACTCGTGGCTACGCCACTCGTGAGAATACTGTTTTTAAAGCTCACTCGATGAAATAAAATTTCATCTTACACACAAACAAACAAATATCCTCTATATAAACTTCATTTCATGCCAGTTTTCAACTTAAAATATTGTACCTTGTGATAACGATCTAATTTGAAGCCAATTAAGAATAATCAAATGGTTATAAATCTGTTTGTGAGTTTGATAATCGATCAAAATGCTTATGATGATGATAACAAAATGTCATACAACTTAAAGTTGTCTTGTTAGACAAGATTTATTTAAATAACTTAACGTTTAATTTAATGAGTTTTAGTTCAATGTTATAAATATTTCTTTTTTAGAGAGATTGATTGGTTTATCAACAAATATATCATTAAATCTAAAATGAAATTTTTTTAATAAAATAAATTTTTACACATAAATTGGGTTTCTTCTTTAAAAAACTTTGGGAAAAAAGTGTTGAAGATAAATGTATTTTATGAAATACAATATTGATTTAATTTCTAGAAGTGCTGTTTAATTACGTTTTTGAAAGGTTAATTTTGATAAAAAAAACTCGTCGTCGGTAATTAAGTTTATTGACTGAAACATTGAATTATCAACAAAGCGGTGTGTTGTTGTCTCACAAAATATTTTATGCAAATATTTAGATATAAAAGTTATCAATCTAAACTAAAGTTAAATCCGGGTGCGTTTCATAATCTAAAAATAAATGTATTTTTTACCAGACGTCATTAAAATAATATGCACTTCAATATCGAAAAAATAGTTTTTTGAAGATGAGTTTAAAGCAATTAATGATTGCATGATATATGAACGAAAGTACATGTATTCGTTGTAGAGCGGTTGCACTTCATTATTATGAGGATCATAAGTGCAATGATGCTAAATATCTTTGGTCTTTCTGGACCATTGTTGAGCATCGGATACCGCTCAAGCTATGTGCGTGAGTGGTATTGTTTTTCCATAATCTTTCGTATTAAACAAACTCGAACAAAACAAGTGATGTAACTATCTTTTCCACTTTTTTCTTTTAAAATGAAAATTGTCAAGGTGAACTTAAATAGATAAAGGCATTAAATTGTTTTCAAATGGCGTTTGTAGAGTAGTTATGCATTACAAATA
>NW_026853808.1:0-59528 GCF_026571515.1 Ruditapes philippinarum
AAACACATTTTTTGGACTAACTGCTTCCAAAATTAAATCACGAATGTGTTCAGAAAAGGTTGATAAATCTTCTTAGCAAAAAATCTCATTTTAGGTATTTTCAGTGATAATTGACTCCGTTGTCACCTTAAAGACGCTTATACTACATGTACAGCATACGCATGTATATAACAGTTGCATTTGTTCTTAAATTACAGAAATACGTACATGCATTAATCGATAAAAAACTATATTTGCTCTTCCTATTTTGAAAGTTAAAATACTATTACATTTATAAACTAATTGGAGCTAAAAGTGTAAATTGTTAATTTAAAAGAAGTTAAGAAGTCAAATGCGCGCTCTTTAGATTTGTGTCCAAAGTTTTATTTGACCCTATACGCAGATTTAAGAGGTTCCGAGTTGACCTTTATATTTCGGCGGAGAAGATACCTTTGTTGTAAACCTTTTGTGCTCGTCTTACGAGACGTTGGACGCTGTATAATCCTTTGGAATAGGGTGATTCTTTCATTACTGTGAATGATGAATTTGTTGCCATATTTATCTAGTGCTTCTGAGACTTATGATTCATCGTTATTGCGATGGTCACATCTTTTTTGTTAAAATCCATAAATTGCCAGTGTGGATTTTGACCATTTTCTAGGCTTTTTAAGCCTCAGCTATGTGTCTTAACAAAATATGTCAGTGTCTTAACAGAAGATGTCATTGCTTTACTAAATTTAAGCAGATTAGATCTGTTTGTCTCTTGATTGGTATAAGAAGATCATTTTACTAGCATTTTACTAGCATTATGATTATGTTGGGTCACAAAATTATTATCTTTTTCACGTTGGAGATGGATTTGCTTGATTGTTTTTTTTTGCATTGGTATTTTTTTAGTGTGTCAGGTGTCATTGTGACATTGCTGCTAGAGTTTTACAAAGTAGACATGTGTATGACAGAGAATTTTCGTGTATTTAGTTAGGTTTTGTTTATCACCCTTTTTTAGCAACATTAAAAGGTAAAATGTTTTGCTTGAAAAGGGAACTCAAGGATAGGCAACAGTATGGTGCCAGTATAGTTTTAAGGATAATTGCAAAGCTACTCGTATTGTATGGTGACCAAGAATTTTAACATATTGGATATCCGTTGTTGATGCCAAGGTGGCGTTCTAATTGTACAGGTTTGATGGGTTGTTCTTGACAGCTTTTTATGTTTAAGATCCAGTTATTAGTTTATCTGGCACTGTGCTTGAGAACTTGTTTATAATGCCAGTTATGGTGAACATCTTTTTCGCGTATAGCATGTGATTAAGCTCAGGTTAAGCAAACATCTACGTATGGTCAACTGAACAACCCATCAAACCGGTACAATTAGAACGGGATATAGAGTTTTGTCCGGAATATAACGATGTACGGAATTTAGTGAGGTTATTCAGATGTTGTAGGTAAACAAATTTTATTTTATGTAAGTACAGTAATTTAAACAGAACACGTTATTAACTATTAGTGCTTGTTAAAAAACATGTTTTCTTATTCTTCCAACCAGCTATGACATTAAATGCAAGATTCTTTTTCTGACGAGGAAGTAAACACTGATGAACGCATCACTACATAAAAATTTGTACAGAAAGTGGCTGTCATAGTCAGCTGATTTGTGATGTCCTCGATTATACGTATCACGTGATGGTCATGTTGTGCTCTCATTAAAGGGTTGCAGAGCCAATTAACTGATTAATACTGCTAGTATAAAGTTCTAAATCTGCTGTATCGTTAATATTTTCGACTTTAAAAATAGACAAAGCATTAATTTCCTTCTGTACTTGTGCAGGAAGTAACAAGGTCTGTTTATTTGGTATTTTATTATCAGTATACGTCTGGGACATAATATAATGGGACAAGGAATTGGAAATGAGCACCGTATTATCTTTAAATCAAAGTCAATTTTCAGTTGCAAGCACAACATTTTGTCTTACCGATCATTGCAAAGGCAAAGGGTTTTTGGGGAGGCTATGCCGACCCAATGTTAATAACTGTCTGTCAAATCTTACTGCCGCGGTAATCAGGTCAAAAAATAGTACCTTGATTTTTTCTAAGCTGACTCATCACTCATCACAGACATTTACAATATGAAAATATTTTCATTCTTTAATTTCATATCTGCAATTTGTAAAGATAATAATTCTCTGAAAAATTCTTGATTTTTGTTTAAATCACTACTCCGTGACGTCATACTGCCACGGTAATCAGGTCAAAAAATAGTACTTTGATTTTTTCTAAGCTGACTCATCACTCATCACAGACATTTACAATATGAAAATATTTTCATTCTTTAATTTCATATCTGCAATTTGTAAAGATAATAATTCTCTGAAAAATTCTTGATTTTTGTTTAAATCACTACTCCGTGACGTCATACTGCCGCGGTAATCAGGTTTAGGCATATTACGTACGTCTGTATTAAATAGTTCTGGTATGAAAACCCTTCAAAATAATATCTTTATCCATAATTTAACAAAAAGCATAAATGAAAATTTATAAGTAAATGCTTTAATTCAGTGGCAAATATTCTTTATTATTTTTGATAACAATTTTCCAATTACTACGCAGCGACAAACTGTTTATGACGGGTCATTAACTAGAACGTTGCAACTACGTATTCTCAATATCATGCATGTGCTTTTGTTGTTATAAACTATTAATAGTCCTTAATATTTTTTAAAGACAAATAATTGTAAACTGTCGCTTACATCAGAGACATGGATCATGCTTGCGTGATAACTAAGGAAAACTAACTTATTTGTACACCCCAGGAGGCTGTACGCGGAAAACGCTCATAAACCGCTAAATCATATAGCTGTTTAGTAAATATTTTGCATACATTTAACTAAAAATTCACTGATGGTGATGAACATATAGTTTAAAAACATTTTATTCTTTAACCATTATCGCCGAAAAAAAAACTATTTAACTACAAAACCCCTAAGGACCTCCGACAAAATCCCAGCACAATATTACATTTTACATTAGCAAAATAAAAAAAGCAATACTTATATTTTCATCTTACATAATTCATTAATCAAACTTTTAACATAAAAGTATCTTTGGTAATTGACAGATCCCTACTCTGATCTTTTATTTGTATAGGAATAAATTTAAACATGTGCTCTTTTGTTTAGGAATATTTTGTAGTGAAAGTCTTATATATTCACTAATCTCATAATTAGAATTAGACAGGTCAGGAATTTATACAAACAGTTGTTTAGTTAACTATGCTCATTTTAATCACAATAGAAACATTCAAATATTTGTGGTAAAAAACATGACCAAAGTACCTAGTAGTCGTTTACCCGGTGGTGATCCCATTAAACTGATTATAGATTCGAATTGATTAGAAAACACAAATAGAAACATGTGTTTCCTTACAACAAAATCGGAAGTAAAGTGAACAGTTAATTGACAGAAATATGTGGTCAAATATGTTTTAACAAGGAAATAAGTATTTCAGAGAAAGACGCAAAGATCAGTATGACCCCGTATTGTGTAATTAGAAAGTTTATTCAATTCTAGGGCATACATCATAATTTGATAGTCCATTTGTAATAAAATTCAAATTTTCAATACAGATTATGAGATACATAAAAAATATTAAAGAATAAGAAGCTTTAATTAAAAAACAAAAACAAAAAAAAACAAAAACAAAAAAAACCGCATACATATACAAATTACTTACAGTCGAGCATCGGGAAGTCATTAACATATCTTACGAAACTTTAATTTGAAACCGATATTTGCTCGCGCTGAAGTGATAAATGTTTATTTGAAAAATAAAAAAAAAGAACTTTTATGGTTGTGTTCTAAAAATAATGGGCGGCATAAGAGGAATTTCTTATTCATTTTACAACACTTGAAAAATTACTACAGAAAATGTGATGTTGTTTTGTTTTCAACAAAAGTGTGTGTGTTTTAAGTTTATTTATACTCGGCGCCGGAATAACCATATGTCCGAGATTATAGCATCTGGGACGTCTTTTTCAAGCAGATTCTTCCTGGAAGCCCATTCTTCGTTCTTTGGTGGTAAAGGAGACGACAATACCGTCAAGGCATCAACTTTCTGACTGACGACAACAAAAACGGCATCTATTAGCGCCAAACCTCCAGAGTAAGTCACGACAGGTCAACCAATCACCTCTGGTACTTATGATGACTTGACTATGACCTTCCGTGTGCCTTCTCCGCGACGTGCACGCCTCTGGAGGTATTTGGAGAAGTTTCAACAAAAACTTCCAAAACACGCCATTTATAACACCATTCATAGCACTGACGGCTTCGATGTTCTCATCTATTTGCGGGAAATGGTCGACAGGGAAAACCCTACGTAATAACCGCACACCCTGTTAACAACAGATTTTCCGCAGTATATATTTCAAGCTAGTCAGGTTTAAAAATACACGTAGAATCTATCGATTAACTACCATAAGTTGGTTGAGTGTTGAGTGTTGGCGGTAAAAAAAGAAGATATAACTTCCTGATCAATTTTCACTTAGGTTGATTCAGTTTTGAATAAGCTTTGCAGAGATGTATTTTTTCAAGAAATATTTAGCTTTAATATTATCCGACGCCGTCAGTAATGAAATGGGATTAATTTTCTGAAACGTGATTTTATTCGAGATTTGCTTCTGAAGAAGACAACCTTCTGTCCGTAGAGCATGAATGTTAATACTCATCACAAGACAGTATCTTATTGATCTCAATTATGGTACATCTAAACGTGTATAATTTTTATGTTCAATAAAAATGTTGCATCACTGCAGTTGTTATTATCATTCAATAATATTAAAATGACATAAAATATTTATGATGAACAGTCCTAGAATATTTTGATAAGGAACCGTCAGTTGTAAAATGTTATTGTTATCTGATAATGAACAGTCGTCATACTTGCTGGTATGGCATTTATTATTGACAGTTTAGGTTTTTCAAAATTTGCATGATTAACAGTCCGAATGTAGACCTTAATTAAATGTTCTGGAATATTAACAAAATGAATAGTCAACCTCATTAACCATATATATGAATGGTTGAACACAACAGTAAGGATAAATAGCGCAATGTGCATATCTTTTTATTTTGGTAGCATATTTTAAGCAAAAAGAAAAGAAACTATAAGTCTGAAACATTCTCTCATAGCCTCCCCATCAGTACATTCAGTGCTTTGATTTTGTCTGTAATCAGTGTAAGTAAAAGAAATATAAGACAACTGGTGTTGGATTTTAATTAACACCATTTACTGTTTTAAAATTTGGTATTTGAATGATTTTTAGAAAATGTGTCTATTTTTTTTGTGCAATAACAACATAAATATAAGATTTAAATGCTTATGCTATGCTTATCAACCTTTTTTGCTAGCTTTGTTAACATAGTCATAGTGTATAAAGTAAACTTGTTTTTATAATGACAGGTAACATAGTGTGTACATGTATAAAGTCAACTGGTTTTATCATGTGACAGGTAAAGATGAAGCAGTTACTGGTATTTCTGTGTGGTCTGGTATGTGTGCTAGCTGATACCCCAGCAAACTGTACATATGAGGACGTCAAAGGAAAATGGGTGTTCCAGATAGGGAAGATGGGCCATGATAACACAATTAACTGTACTGGATTTCCATCTGTTTTTAGTAAGTTTTCATTTATTAATATGTTATGTTTTGAAAGGATCCTTAAGGCTTCCAATTCTTAGGAATGAATTTTTATTACAAATTTTGGTTACCGTGAAGGGTATATATGTGTACTCATTTACTCAACATCACGGTTATGGCATATTTCCATGTCACCCAGTGTAAAAATTGGTCAGAATTGATATATTTTAGTCATACGCCTAACCAACAATTAAAGTTTTTGTGTTAGATAGTTTAAATCTGTAGATTTTTTCGTAAAACATAACAACATTTTACATTTTACCAATTTCTGCAAAAGAACCACAATAGTCTGTTGAAGTGTGTGCATATGTCTGAACTATCATCATTTTTTAAATGTTCTTGTTTGTTGAAAAAAATAATTTTGAGTTACAAAGTAAAAAAAGTTTTAATATTGACAGATCCAGCTGAAAGCAAGATAGAGGTGTCTTTATTCTTCCCAGATCTTGCTGTTGACCAATTTGGGAATAAAGGTTTCTGGACATTGATTTATAATCAGGTTAGTGGTTAGTTTTCATTTAGTTCCTGACCAGTTTTATCTTAAAAAAGAAAGATAGTTATTATGATATTTAACATTCAAGATAAAAACAGTAAATTGCATCACTTCTGCTGTTCAGGTGATATGAAATAACTTACCTTACAGCCATATTACAAACAAATCTTACAAAAGTAAGTGATATTTTTCATTGAAAACAATGGCATGAGTTTTTTGCTTTGATGAAATAACTTACTATAGGGCCATATTACAGCATCATTTGATGAAATATCTCATTATCATTAAATTTGTTATGATTTAAATGTTGATCATGTGAAAGAGTTTTAATCCAGAACCCTGCAAATGTGTTTTTTGCTTTTTTATACAAGTTAATCAAACTATAGCTTCACAGTGCACTATTGTTCACAATAAATAAGTCGATCTGTTGTGCATATTTTCGAAGCTTTAACTGTAAAAGTTTGTCTGTACCCCCTGAATTTAATTAACTGGGAAAACCCAAAATGTTCTTGACACCAGAAAAAGTCTATTGTTATTTTATATATTTGACTCAAAAAACAACAACATCATAACATTGTATTTTTTTACTGGTAATCCAATATATGTTATATTGTTTCCAGGGATTTGAAGTTGTTATAGCTGGTAGGAAATACTTTGCATTCTCTAAGTACAAGCAATCTGGGTCTACAGTAAAGGACATGTGTGATCAAACCTTACCAGGATGGTCACATGACGTCCTTGGTAGAAACTGGGCATGCTATGCTGGTATGAAACAGGAGGAGAAAAGAAGTGTTAAAGTGAGAAAAACTGGATTGACAACTTCGTAAGTTTTTCTTTTTTTCAAACTGAAGAAAAAACCTGTTATTTTAATTATGTATTAAATCAGTTTAATCAATTTGTTGTGTCATTCTCATTTTAGCTCAATATTTATTTACAAAATATGTTTAAATCTATTACCTGAGAAATCTAAAACCTTTTAGCTTCTTGTCCTACTCTGCTAAGCTTCCATTTTTCCAGACTTTGTGTTAAAACTTTTGTGTCATGGGCATAACACTTGTTTAAAATTTTGCATTTGCAGGTCAGAGTAAAAGAACCATAACTCATATTTGTAAATTTTTTACAAAGAGTCATAAATCTAGCATTAATTTTTATGTAATTATTCAACTTTAATTTTGATTATTAGGAATAAAGTTTTATTATCCATGCTCTTGTCTTAAAATGAAACAGTGAGAAATAGTAGGGGGCATCACTGGCTGTTTAAGGTTGTTGACTTCAAACCTGGCACTTGCCCCCTCACCGCTGTGGATTCGAATCCTGACAGGGACTCTGGATTCTTTCATGTGAGGAAGATATCCAGCTAGCTTACAGAATGTTGGTGGTTCTATTCAGGTGCCCATTCTTGTCTGAAATAATGCACGGAAGGGCACCTGAGGTCTTCCTCCGCCAGTTAAGCTGGAACGTTGCCATATGACCTATAATGTGTTGGTGTGAAGTAAAACCCAATTAAACAAACAAACTAACTGATAAATATTAAAGGCCTTTTCCTAACAGTGTTTCTTTAACCAAGTGACTTACTTGAATATAGTCATTTTCATATAATCTATGATTTTATTTGTTTAGATATGCTGGTATAAGATACAGATCAAATACAACTTTTGTGACTGATATAAATCGTCATCAGAGATCATGGACTGCAGTTAAATACCCAGAGTATGAGAATATGGAAATTGAGGATATGATCAGAAGAGCTGGGGGCAGGAAATCTAGAATTACTGAGTAAGTAAATACTGTTTGTCTATAAAATGTTTAAAAACCTTTAAAATATCAGAATTTTTTATGCTGCCTAAACGGAGAGCATATAGTCACCTTCTTGTCCATCCTTCCACTTGTCTGTCTGTTTGTCTAGAGAATTACTTGAAATGTATTTAAGGAATTTCTGAAGTCTATATTTCTAAATACAGTCGTTTTCTTGCACTGAAATGAAAATCTGAAAAATGGGAGAGCCCACGGAAGGAATGAAAATAACAAAAAGTAAAAGTTTTACCATCATATAGCCTTTTTTGTGTAATTTTCAGAAGAAAAAAAAAAAAAAAAAATTTTGTTTCTGAAAAAAAAAAATATCTGGGAGAATTCCACATGGAATTATCATTTTTAGGACAGATGATTTGTTCTTAGATTTCAAAAGATATCATAATAGATTTCTGTTTGCTTTTACTAATTTCTAGTATACCAAAACCAGCCCCAGTATCACCAGAACATGCTAGAATTGCAGTTGGTCTCCCGAAATCATTTGACTGGAGAAATGTGAATGGTGTAAACTTTGTATCACCAATCAGAAACCAAGGTAGGTATTTCACCACTTTCAACAAGGTTTTATAAAGGAATGTTGGCAGTTTAGTGTAAGGAATACTTCTGTTCGGTAAATACTCCTTATCTCTTGTATATAATTCACTTTAATAACTGTTTATAATTTTAGTAAAATACATGTTCTGTTTATACAAATATGTTGTGTCCTGTTTATAAATGTCCTGTGCATGTTTTTTTCTGACCACTTTTTCGTCATCCCTGTTATTAAATATGTCCATTAGGTAACAACAGTTTGGTGTTTGACGTGGCCATCTGCTTTTGTATATGTTTTGGATGAATTTTCTTAATTTGTAGACATTTTAATAATTAATCAAAATTATTTTCAAATGTGTATCGATTATTGATTGACAGAAAAAATAATATTCAACTCTATTGATGACAGCTCTAGCTAAAAGTGGTATCGGTAAACAGGTCCATGGCCACTTCTTATCCATAACTGATCTATATAAAGAACTTGAAGTATACTAACTGAGAATTAACTAATACATTGGAATAGGAATTCATAGCACATTAGTGATTTGGTTTATTTCCTTAATGGTATACCATCTCTTGTCCAATATAGGAAATGAAAAAATATCCAATGGCTTCTTCATGATGTCTGAAGCTATATAAGATTTTGTTCATTTATCATAATACTGAACTTTTACAGTTTTTTTCTCAATAATGTAAGGTCTTGCTGGCTCTGATTTAGAACTCATAATTTTCTGTAAAGATTTGTTGAAAGTTGTTTGCTTAAATGAGGGGCAAATGGTTTGAAGTTGACGATCTAACCACTCGGCCATCGAGGACCCATTTGAAAGTAGTTTGTGAAGAAGATAATTATCAAGATACTTATATAATAGTACTATTACCATAATACTTTTACACTGTTTTGTACATATGTAAACAAATTACTTGTAAACTGTGTTTTGTTTTGGGCTGGTGGCCTATGAAGCAATAAAGATATTGTATTGTATTGTATAATCAATTAAGTTTAGTTGTTATGTAAGAGTTAATGAATATGCATGAAGTTACATATAAGTTGTTATGTAAGGAACTATAAAAAAAACATTTTATCATATCTTTGATCTTATGTTTTAGCATCATGTGGAAGTTGCTTTGCATTTAGTGCAATGGGAATGAATGAGGCCAGATGGAGGGTCATGTCAAATAACACTGCCCAGCCAGTGTTCTCACCTCAAGATATTGTAGAATGCAGTGAATACTCACAGGGTAAGTAAATCATATGTAACAAAAAAAAACAACATTATTTAATATGTGAAATGTTTAAGTACATGTATATTATCTGTTATTTCATAACAGACAATAAGGAATTAAATTTTTGTACAAGACTGGAAGATTCTACCCTTTAGTAAAACTAAAGTATCTCTGTAAAAGAGGAATTATACTGAGCAAGAAAAATGGAATATTTTTTCAGAGTCATCATTATTTTGTGGGGCACTTATTTTCTTGGTTTTCTTTCCAGGAATTTTAGATCCAATGAAATTTTCTGCTGTACAATGATTTCTATTAAATAACTTGCATTTTAATTTTTTGCAAAAGCATGCAATCTACAAATTTCAATACCCTTTGAAATGTCATTTTTGATAACAAAAAAAAAAACACCTCGAAATTTCATGCCCATCAAATTAACTGTGTTCACAGTATGGGATAAATATGTTGTATTTTGTTTTACAGGGTATGAAAGGTATATTGAAAAATATTTTTTTTTTTGATACTTTAGGCTGTGAGGGAGGCTTTCCATATTTAATTGGTGGTAAATATGCTGAAGATTTTGGTTTAGTATTGGAAGAATGTAACCCATACACAGGTAGCGATGGCGCTTGCTCTACCAAGAAAGATTGCCCAAGGATGTATTCTACAAAATACGAGTACATCGGTGGATATTACGGAGCGTATGTAACACTTTTCCTCTATTTAATCTTGCCCAGTTTCATTGATAAAATGTCGAAGTTAAGGTATATTCTTCTAAATTCTTTAATGAAGTAAGTCAGTTATGCTTTTAGATGACTGATCGATTTTAGGGTTTCTGCATGGATTTGAACTCATGTTTTGGTCATATTTGGTTGGTCCATTCACGTAACTGACTCTCATGGAAAACAAACCAGTTATTATCAATTTCTCTGCTATTGACTGACTACTTATAGCATATAATTACTGAATCAGCAATGAGAGACAAATGACAATATGACTTAATGTCGGAGATCAATTTTCACAGAGAAATTATGCCTAGCCCAAGAATCAAACCAGCAATCCCTGGATATCTTATCCCATGCTCTCCATATTGAGCTTAGTGGCTGGACTTTATGTATTCTTTTGAGTACCTGAAGAAACCAGTTTTGGAGTTATATGAAAGAACATACCTTTGACCAATTTAAGATTTAAATCTACAATTTTGTAAGTTAGAGGCAGTCATTTGATCCATTCAGTTATTGCTATGTATTGTAATAGATATTTATTCAAGCCTTTATTTAGGTATATATGACAACATAGTGAAATCTTGTAGTAAAAGACCAAAACTAAATGATTTCAGGCAAGATTAATTATAACTACAAATGTACTATTCCTTAGAGAGTGGAATGAAATCTTTCAAACCTTTAAGTCATATTTGTCTTGTATCACATTGTACAAATTTATATTTGATATTTTCCACAACAGTTTTGGCTGTAAGTGGCTTTAAGTTTTCTGCTCAGTCAACATTTTATTTTTTTTTAATTGTATTTTCTCTTATTTCAAAATGAATGTGAGAATTTATACCTCTATATTTTCAGGTGTAATGAAGCTTTGATGAGAATAGAACTTGTGAAGAATGGACCAATGGCCGTTGCTTTTGAAGTTTACAATGATTTCATGCATTATAAATCAGGAGTTTACCATCACACAGGCTTGACTGACCGATTTAACCCATTTGAAATCACAAATCATGCCGTGCTATTGGTCGGTTATGGTACAGACATGACCAATCCAGAAACCCCACAGGATTATTGGATCGTGAAGAACAGCTGGGGCGAGGGATGGGGCGAGGACGGGTATTTCCGTATTCGACGAGGTGTGGACGAGTGTAGTATTGAGAGCATTGCTGTGCAATCATTCCCAATTGTCTGAAAAGAAATATCTTATACAAAAAATACTCGTACATAATTTCAAATAGCTTTGATTATGTAATTCTTTTTCGGAAATCTATTATTTTTACAAAAACGTTTAGTGAAATTTCAAAACTATTTTTGGATCAGCAATTTTGATGAAAGTTTGTCTGTGTTGAAGTGTCGGACATTCCAGATATATAATTCTGTAACAGGATATTTGATAAATCCATCCAGATGAAAACCGGCTGAAGCCAAAAAATATGCATATAGATCCCATTGGCTTAAATTGAGCAAATCTTTACATTTTCATATTTTTACACTGTATTTATCATGTGTTTAAGTGCCATTGTCAGACATAAATAATATTTTGTGTTGTTTATTTTTCTTAAAGGTTGATCAATTTTATATGCTTAAAAAGTGCTATCTATATTTGATTACTTAAAACTGTCAGTTTGTTTATAAGTTGTACTGATGTTTGTTCTTGTGATAAATGATTTTTTAAACAATCATCTTTCATATAAAAAATTATTTTTGTAAAATAAAAATTTATCTTCCTCTTATCTTTGTGTTTTTTAAAAGGAAATTAATTTTTAAACGAAAATTAATTTTTAAAAGGAAGTTAATTTTTAAAAGGAAGTTAATTTTTAAAAGAACGTAATGTCAAGTGAAACCACATTTAATCAGGACTTCCTTGTTGGTCATTACTCACAGAGAAAAATGTTCTATAAAAGGAAAAATAATTGACACCAAGGGATAGGCCAAGTTTGACCCATGACAATAATTTGATCTCTTAGGCGTGGACCAACATGCCAAATGGGAAAGCCTTCTGCCGTGTAGTTCACAGGTTGCAAAACTGTAATGCATGATGAATCTGCCTATTTAAAACAAGAGGGCCACAATAACCATAGCTGGTTCACTTCTGAATCATTGCCTTATACATTAAAGTAGGTCACTGGCTTACCAAGTCACTATTTGGGTCATTTTAGTGGCAACAACTCTAATGCTTGACATGATCAATCAAGTTAAAAAAATACTTAGTTCTTCTGGTAGTACAAGTTGTGTACATGTTTGGTACAGTGTCACTGTGACCTTAACCTATGTCCTTTTAACATTTTTTTTTTTCAAAAATAAAAACTGCTATGATCCAGACCTATTTTGTCTCTTTAAGCAACTATGATTCTGTTGTGCATAAGGCCAATTTAAATTAGAATCGAGATCTGCTTGTGAGATAAGTTTCGGGCAAGTTTAGTTTCAATCAATGCAAGTCCATAGAATATGTTGGAACATTTATTTAAGTAGCCTGGGGTCTTATGATATCACAATACTAAACTTTTATCACAAAATATTTAAAAAATGTAAATATTGTATATGATTGAGATTTTTCTTCTGTTTAATAAGTGAACTTTTTCCAAAACTGTTTGTCAAAGATTTATTTCAAAAGATCCAATAAATATGGCATTTTTAAAACTATTTCCATTGTCTGCCATTTTTTGTCATTTCTAGGGTGGTTACTTAGGTATCATGGTATTCCCTGAAAATGCAACTATGGAAGGATAGATGCATCATAGTCTCCAAAGTAAGTTGTGAAAATCTTCCAAAAGCTAACTTGCTGTAAAATGCAAAAAATATGAACAGACGATATGTCAGTATATGGGATTATAACATATTTCGATTAACTATGTAAATTTATTTAAGGGAAATAGTAGTCAAATATGAAGATTTTATAAAATAGTTTTTATACCACAAATATATTCATTATTCACAAAATCGAATTAACTGGCAGTTGCTATGCGATCTAGTGTGACAGTTTAAAAAATAATAAGCATAGTCGTCTGTTGCTTTTACTAGCAGTCGCAGAAAATGTAAATACCGTAGTATCATAGAACCCATGATATAGGAACTGAGTGTACTAAAAATATAACACTATTTTCAGAGTTCAAGCTTGAAGTTGTACATGAATACTAAAAAAATGCTGTACAGTTTAGATATACACTACAACTGTTATGAAACAGTAACTTCCTTAAATCACTTTAACCTGGAAAAAACAGCTAGATTGGTGAAGGGGAAGTAACTCCTGTTTGAAATATGGCAACAACAGTCCCCTTCATTAATATCTTTAATATCAGCTAGAAACCTGTCCATTAGGCACTTCTGTGCCCTCTTCATTGCCATTTAAAACACTGGATTTACTTATTTATACCCGTGTCATAAAAATCAAATGTAAAATAACAATAGTATTAAAGCTGATTCCAACCTAGTTAATTCACACCAAGTTTCACTGTGACCTTGACCTAAAAATCAATAGGGTTATTTTCTGGCTATTGGCAATGTCCCTACCAAGTTTAACAATCTCAGGTTTATTTTTCCTTGACAAGGATTGAAGACAAAGTCACTGCAACCTTTTCCATTGACCAAAAAAATAATAGTTGGCAATGTTTATGAAGTTACCTTAACATACATAGCTTATTCAATCCATAGTTTTTCATTTGATGAGGATTTTACTGTGACCTTTGACCTCAAAAATAGAGGGTCATCTACTGGCCATATGCCTACTACATTACATAAACCACAATTTTCTTATTCTTAAAGATATTACATTTGACAAGGAAAGCATAACATACATAAGGTCATTTTCAAGTATATTTAAAATGAAATTAACTACTTGGTCACTGAACCTGTACCGGCATATTATTTCAGTCTTTTTATACAAGTGTAAGCCAATGATCTCTTCTGACAGGAACTAACATAATGTCAGCTGTCTTTGTTAAATCTTAATCGAGGTTCAATATTTGATTAAATTAACAGACGGTTATAGCCATTTAAATGTTTGTTAACTTTGATCAACAGAATTTAATGCAATGTTTAAATTTAACTGTGGGTAAGTGAATTAACAGACGTTTTAATTTAGCAGAGCTTTGAGCAACTGGCCACAAAACTTGTGACTTCTTTTGTTCTCCACATTGTTCTTTATAATTACCCAAAATAGTCACAAGTCGATACAGAATGAAATCTACCATTACGCATTGTTCTAGTCACACAAGAACCTGTGTGTGTGTACTGACCAGGCTCATCAAAGAATGTTCCCAGGGGCTAAAAATTATATCTTGAATACAGTTGTTACTTTGATATTTTTTTCTCCCCAAAAGGAGAGCATAGAGTCGCCGCCTGGTCCGTCTGTTTTGTCCGGAGCTTGAAAGCCCTTGGACATAATTTTTTTCAGCTACACACAGTGATAGAGGGCAAAAGTACAGTGCAAAAGGACCATAACTCTGCCTTGCCTAATCTTGGATTTACTGCCCTTTGTTCATTTTCACACTTTGAACTTTGTCCGGGACATAACTCTAATACTATAAGAGATATTAACATAAAACTTTGTACATGTGTAGGTAGATAGATCTCATTGGGTAGAAGTGCAGTGCAAAAGAACTGTTACTCTGCCTTGCCTAATATTGGAATTATTGCACTTTGAACTTTGTTCGTGACATAACTGCAAGGTGTTTTTTTATGTGTCTAAAACCTATTTTGGGAGCATCACCCAGTTTAAACTGGCTCTTGTTTTAATTACATATCTTTCGCACTAACAGGGACAAGGAGGCCTTGGATAAATGAAAAGAAATTGTTTGTTTAAAAAAGCTCAGACTTTTATTCAATTACACATATAAATACAACATGTACAATGTAAAAAAAAGTTGCAAGTTATTATGTAAAAAACAGTCAGTTTAAACTGCACATAGAATAGATAAATGACAATGAAAGGCAGATAAATTAGCACTTGATGGGTTATAATTTACAGAAATCCATTCATTATATCTTGATAAACAAAATGTCATATATTCTCTTCTCTTCCCTATACATTATATGCTTTAACATGATTGTTGCTCAAGGTGTGTTAACAAAATTTGTATGACCTTCAAATTAAGATAAGGTGTGTTGACAAAATTTATCCTTTTCAGTATAATTATAATATTAGTTATAAATATTTTTGACAGATTATATGGCCCTATATAAATGGTTGTTTGTAAATATAACCCAAGCCGCTAGGTGAGGGTTGTACTGCAAACAACCGTTTATATACGGCTATATAACCTGTCAAAAATATTTATAATGAATTTATAATACAGCAAGCATCATTTTTAGATGAATAAAGTGATATTTCTTCATAAATCAACAGCAGCCATGTATATAAAACTGTATAAATGTCATGATTATCCAATGAAAAGCGACTTTAGTAACATGAATGTCACCTTGATATTAAATGTCATATTTCATAACATTATGTTGAGATTAGATTTACTCTCTGATGAAGCATATTTTGTCAAAGTTTTTCATTTTCTCTCACCAACATTCAGTTATTAATTAATGCACCAAATAAATGTACATTAGAAAATAATCATGAAAAATTATAAAAAAAAAAAAAAAAAAAAAAATGAGAGAAAAGATCACCATAAAAAAACAGTCTGATAAAAGAAAGTGTAAAAACATTGTATACAAAATTTTATAAATTTATAAGTTATATAATACAAAATATTATGTTAAATGAATTCACAACACTACATGCATTTTATGCTAAAACTGTATCAGTACATGTATTATGCATCATTTGAGCCGCGTAACGACAAAACCAACATAGTGTGTTTGCGACCAGCATGAATCAAGACCAGCCTGATCAGGATCCATGCTGTTCGCTATCAGTTTCTCTACTTGTAATAGGGTTGCTTAGCGAACAGCATGGATCCTGATCAGACTGCGCGGATCCATGCTGGTCGCAAACGCACTATGTTGGTTTTGTCGTGACGCAGCTCATTTATAAAAACTGTTAATATCAAATTAAAATTGTATAAACAAATTTTTAACAATATTTTCAATATAAATAAAGAGAAAAGATGTCACTCTTTAACTTGCATTTATTAATTTAATTTAAAACGTTTGACTACAAGAACAGCAGTTTTAAAAACCGTAATTAATTTCAAATATTTATGTTTTTGCTTGACAGCATTTTCTTAAAATACTGGTTCAGTTAACTTTATTTTCTAAACATAAGAAAAAATTATACACCAATTATAAAACACACCTTTCTTTCTCTCTGTACTTCATAACTTTCAAACTGTAGATATTTTTAATGTAACAAGCACAGTGGAAATAACAAAAACAATTGCTGCCTTCTGCTACGAAACACGGCACTGACCTAATTAAAAGAGAGAATTAAGTGACTTATTTTCTTAAAATATTTTAAACGGCAGGACAGAATAGCGGATGCAGATGGAAATTCTGAAAATAATAATTATCTTTGCTTAATGAATAAAGTGTAAACAATAAGGAAACAAAGTAAATATGAAATTTTCTGAAATCAAGAAAATAAAAAAAATATTCGTCATTGTGATTTTCATTCCCATGGATAATCCCTGTCACCACTTTGCCAAACGTAACAAACATTATTTTACTAAGAGAAAAGGTAGATAAAATTGAATTTACCCCTGAATGACATAGACTGTAACAATCCCAAACCAAACCACAATGAGTTTAACAGCGACATTGACAATTTACTGGTCATACGGCCCCCAAACACAATAAGTAGGCCTTAAAACCTTTGGTACAAGTCAATTAAATCTTAGCCCAAAAACACATGCTTGGATTGACCTTTAAATGAAAACCACAAAAATTAGAACCCTTATGAATAATACGATTTTTCAGTTTTAAATCAGCATGAAAGTAATTAATTTTGTCCTGCATTGTAAACAATTCAAGTCACTAAATTCTCCAAAATTGCTTTAATAATAAAGGACAACATTTGTCTTACAAAAAATGCAACAAAATAATAATGAGAAATGCAATATATCGAGAAATAAAAACATAGCACCAAAAAATAATATCATTTGGACAAACTGTAGGTAACATACATTTTTTAAGTTAATGTAACAGCCCACCAGTTACATGCATCATAAGTATGTTGTTTTACTTAAAACACGGACATATATTGCAACGTTGATGCAATTAAAAAAAAACAACAAAAAAACAATTTGATACCATTTGGCAATACAAAAAAAAATAAAGCAGAATAAAAAAATACAAGTAAAATTAGCCAGTAAAAAAATACATAAAAGAATATTACAAAATGTTAAAAAAAGGCCTTTTTAAACATTAAAGGCACAAACATGAAAATTCAGCAGTCAAGTTATCGTTTGGTAAAACATATCGCAGTTTAGTATTTTAGGCATAATTTTCTGCTTTTCAGAGCTTTTTGAAAATCTCAATGCACTGGTCTATTCATGTTCCCTATATTGGTTATGTCCTATTTTAACTTTTTCAAGGTCCACTATTTTATCTGATTATAGCATAATCAAAATTATCTGAATTGTGTCCTCTTATGAAAGGCTCCTTGATGGGCCTCTTGTCATTGCGGACTTTTTATGGACCTTGTGCTGAAATTTTGCCCTATAAAAATTTTTTTTCAAAGAAATTTTATCATGGCTGATGCCAAATCGAAAATCCCCACGAGGACATTCTCATGATCTAAACCTTGTTAAAACTTCATTAAGGGTCTACAGGTCATAGTTTTTTCCCCTTGTTTATTGGATCTTTTAGAGAGCACGAAATGGATTTAACCATTATCATACTAAATATCTGAAATTTCAAACTGGACAAAACCATTCATCATTTTTATGGAAAATTTCAAACTATGTACTGACTTAAAAAGTAAACAGTGCAGACCATTATCACATGGCAAGGATATGCCAGCTGATTCTGGTCCGTACTGGTCACATGGATTGATAAATTGCTGCCAGCAGGCTAAAGGTTTATTAAAAATCTACTTAAGTCTCAAAAACAGTAAAAAACACTTGTCATTCTTGTGTGTCTCTTGTCTCAGACAAAGTCAATCTATACAGTTTGTTCATTTGGCACTTATTATCATACAAAAGCTAAACTTTACAACACATATTAGACAGCCTTAGATATTACAATTTCTCAATATTCACAATCATTTAATATGAACGAAGTTTCTTCATAAAATTTCCTTCAAATATCTTTCCTTTTTGATTTTCAAATTGCATTTTTCTATGAAATATAATTTTGTTTCAAATTCACAGATACCACACAAAACATTATTTAAATTTAAAACAAAAGCTTATCTAAATATTACAAAAGTAATTGTATTAACAAATATACCTTTTTGTTTCGTTTCATTTTACAATGCACAAACACAATTTAGGCCATATGGAGCTGAAACAGGAAAGATGATTTTGGCTAAAAATACCTTGAAAGATAATTTTTTAACGGAATATATTGTGAATTAATTTTATTACTGAGAAATTGTAATACCTCTGCCTTACATAAATATCACCTATATATATATACACACACATAGACATATCAGTTAAACACAGACGGCGATATAAAGGCAACATTCATTACCTCATCAACAAAGTGAGACTATGTCGCCATAAAGTCTTAAAAACAGAATTCATACAGTAAAAGATTATGAATCTTAGATTCAAATATATCTTGACACCACATACGGTAAAATCTTGAAAGATTATAGGTCCTCGACTGAAATAGCCAGGATGGTATAGATGGTCTACCTTGATTTCTTTGATATCTTTACATACTTTTGTTAAATATCCAGCATCATCCAACCAGAAGAATTACTGTGTCACAATGTTTATATATGCAGCTTGCAGCATGAGAATTTTCCCCTAAAAGAGGTTAAAAGTAAAGAGAGCAAAATTTCATATTTTCAACACAGAATTTTCATGAGTCTGGTCACATATAACACTAAACGTTTTCACACATGGTCAAGTCTTGGATTTGATCCCCATTAGTGCTCATATAACTTTTCCTTTCGCCTTTATATTCAGATGAGATATAGTTTCACACCATTTCACCAGCAGTTACAACATTATTGTCCTGTAAAGGAGTTGATTCACCAACATTTTGCTCCTCAGTTTCACCCGACATAAATATCTGAATCTCATCGGAAATCTGTTGGAATGTCGGCCGTGAGTTACCGTCCAACGTCCAACAGCGTTGCATTAATCCGTACCTACAATATCAATACAAGGTGTAAGATTTTGCATACGATACAATAAAAAGCTCTAAAATGATTCAAGTTAATTAATGGTGTATTATGAAAGATTTTAGAGATCGTACCAGAATATCATGTAAAAGAAGAACATTTAAAAGTAACAGTTCTTATTAATCTATTTCTTATTAACCTATTTCTGAAAAGTTCTGCAGAAAGTCACAAACCTTCTCGAAGGTAAATGGAGAGATTGCTAAATAAATTCATGAAACTTTATGAAATACTTACACATCTTCTGGACATTCCTTTGGCTTCTTCAATCTCTTTCCTTCCTTAACATGAGCAGCCACATCAGAGTTATCTACATCAGGGTACGGAGTTACTCCCCTTGTCAAAAGTTCCCATAATACAACACCATATGACCACTAAAAATTACAAAATAAAAGTGAAAATGATAAATTAATGGCAAACTGTTTGGTTTTCAAGTTTAATCTTGGATTTAAGTACATTTTTTGGTTATAATTCGCCATGCAACCTAAGCGACTTTTCTGGATAACTAACCAGTCATAATCAATATCTCCGCAAGTGACACAAACTACTTTTCTGAATCAGAGGTGAGAGACAATTGACCATTAGACTCAATGTCCTAATATAACTGGTAAACATTTCTTTCAAAATAAAAGAATGTATGAGAACACATGCCAGGATGACTATTCACTAATTTTATAAACAGGTTTAAGAAGTTAAAGGCATAAATTTGTACAATCAGAAACAGTCTAAGGGGACACATTCATATGCTGGGCATATTAATTGTAATGGACCTTCTAAATAATAAAGTTATAGACGAAAGATTTATTTCATTTCACAACAACTTACCACGTCTGAATTTGAAGTTAGGACACTAAAATCTTCGCCGTCTAACACTTCTGGGGCGGCCCATTTGACTAGAGACTTGTTTTTGTCCGTTTCCCTCGTGTATTGATCTTTCGTAAAAAGATTGGTATAGAGGCCATATTCTCCTACCAAAACTTTCTTCTGCTCATTCAGACTGAAATAATATAGAATATATATATAGGATATACGATTACTGAATTTATCGAACAAGCTGAATAAAATCATATTTTGAGAGCCTCGGGCGAGTATGATATTATTTTATTCAACAAGACATTGTTTACTCTAGTAATGAACTTACATGATTAAAATTTTTATCACTTTCGTTTAAATAAATTTTTTCATTGAAATAAACATTTTTCATAAACGCACCTTTAGTATAATGCACTTTTAAGCTATGTTTGTAGAATGCAAATTATGTCAAAATATATTCAAGTTCATTGCTTACCATTTTCACAGGGTAGAAAAATAAAAAGGTTTATGTGATGATTTAAATTTCACTACATAAACAGTGTAACCAAAATGAAATATTTACACAACAATAAAATAGGTATCATTTTAAAAAGGATTTATAAAACTAAATTTTTTCCCTTAGAGAAATGTTCAACAATTTCTAACAAAAACTTCCCTTTTTATGTTGTTTGGATTTTAACTAACATCTGTGCATCAACACTGTATAGGTCGAATTGTAACTTTTCCAAGCTTGTTTAGGGAAAATTCTAAAGTACCCCCCTAATATTTTAGGCGTGATAAGCTACATGTACAAAAATTAAAATACTTACAAACAATTTCTTAAAGCTAGGTTGCCATGGACAACAGCCTTGTTGCTAAGGTAATTCATAGCTTCTGCAATCTGGTGACCAAAATCCAGTAGGTCTGCCACTTTAAGTTCCTGAATGAAGAAATGAATACCAAATATGAATATACAACATGTACAAAGTTATAAGTCTTAAAAACAAGCAGTTATTCCAACCTAACAATAATATTTAATAGAAGACACATGTCCATGGTGTGTTTAAACAGTTGTCTAAAACACAAATGCCCTAGTCCCATAAACTGTAGATTAGTAATAGTAAAGTGAAATGTCCAGAAATCTGTTAATTACAGAGGTATAAAAAGACGATAAATTCTTTCATTGTTATACAAAACATATGTATCTCTTTTGTTCATATACAACTTACCCAATGTTTTGTGCAATACTCTCAAAATAAGGTCTATTTCTAATCAATATTGAAATTATCCCCAACACCTTAAAGTAATCATCACTTAATACAAGGGTACAGTACAAAAAACATTGTCATAATTTGCATTTACACCACTTATCTTCTATCAAAAGATTATAAGAAATACATGTACATTGTCTCATATGACCCTTAACCCAACAACCCCTTTAGTACACATCTTCTTATACCTTCATGAACAGATTTAATGGACTTTAAAACCACTCAACTGTTTCTTTATGGAACAAAATATTGCAAGCAAAGTTGATTCAAACTAACTGTACAAAATGTGTCTCAAAAACTTAACAGCACAAATACAGTTCAAAACATTACCTTATTAGAGTCCCGTACATATGACTTGAGATCACCATGCTGAGAGAAAGGGAAGATAACCATTGGATCACTAGAAACCGTAATACATGCTCCAGTTATTGGCATAATGCCAGGATGTTGTAATCTTTGTAGCTGAGATACAGTGTTGAGGAACTGGGAGACACTTTCACTGTCTGATTGTGAACCTGTAATGTATCATATTAATTGTATTGTATTTCTTCAACCTGATTAAAATCAACTCCTAATTAATGCATCAGGATCTGACTGGCACCAATAGTAGGTCACCTTCTGAAGACCTTTCAGACAGAAATCATTGACAAGCTTCTGCAATTTAGGAAACATTGCCGTTTCTAATTCTAACCACTGGAAAACCAATACTGAGTATCTACATGCAAGAAATAACTTAAACAGATCAGAACTTTAGTCAGATTGTGTAATTCTTTTAGTTGTGATTGTGTTTAGAAACCTGGGAGACACTTGTGAACCTGTTGTTTTTTTTCCTATTTTATTCCATACCTAATATTTCTTAAATAAAATATATATTTAACAGAGTTTGTTAAAATGTAAATTAAGTCATTAGACAATTACACCAAAAAATAAATAAGTTCTCCTTCTGCTTATAATAAATAAATCTATACATATTACCTTGTAATGTTTTGACCACCACATCTTTTGGGATCTCTTCATCCGTTTCACTATAGGTGGCCTTGTAGGTAACTCCAAAATTTCCTGAAAAATAATGGAACATATCCATTCAGTCCATAAACTCAACAAGAACAGCTGTGAATTTGATGCAATACATGTCTATTTCATGAAAGCAGTGCTAAGCAGGCATAGATTTGTGGGGTAAAATAGATTTTCGAAAAAGGAGTGTGACAATAATGCTAAATATTTTGACAACAAAAAAATACCTTTTATACTTTTTAAAAGAAGGCACCTGTTTGAGAATATGAATAATAAATAATGTCATCAAAAATATAATAATAGATTGATAGACAAACCTTTTCCTAGTATATCTCCTATATCAAGCTTGCTACGTGCTATTAGAAGCTGTTGAATACCCTGTTTAATATGTTCATCTTCTACTTTACTTAATAATTCTTCTATATAGGGAGCTGTGTCTGAAAACAAAAATCATTTGTTAAATTGAAATAGTAAATACAGAGTATACCATTTTCAAGTCCATAAACAAAATGCAACTTTCACAACTGGGTATTAACATATTTTCAAAAAACAAGAAAGTTTTAAAACCTAGGACTTCCTTTTTTTGGTTGGGTTTTAGGTCACATCAACACAGATTAGGTCATATGGCTACTTTCCAGCTTTACTGGCGGAGGAATACCTCGGGTGGCAATATGTACATCACTTCCAGCACAAACAGGCACCTAAGTGAAACCACCCATGTTCCGTAAGCTAGCCTAGGACTTCCAACTAATCAGAAATCAGCAGACTTAAAGCTCTCACAATGAAGTAAACCTGTAACAGTGTTAGTATTATTTCTATCTCATAAATATGGACTAGTCCATTAAAACAGTTTATCTAACAATCTCACCTTTGTCGTCAGGGATAGATCCGTTCATATCAGCTTTTACAGACACATGATTTAACTCGGTTTCTTCTCCCTCTTTCTTTTCCTCCTTCCAAACATCCGGAATATAATTCTCACTTGGTTTGTGTTTCCGGTGGCGACGTATCACACAGATGGCGAGTAGCGTTATAATGGCAATAATTGGTAAGACAACACCGAGGATAATTCCGATCGCTATTGGTTTTTCCTTGTCATCAGTATCGTAGTATTTGACATATCCAACTTCCTTCTCGACATTCCCGATTTGTAACTTTAAATAAATACAGATCACAGTGATGATAAAAGATTTAAAAACAACATCTTTTTAAATATACATTAATGTATTTCAGTTTTCTGAAACTCAACACAACACAACTTAAATGCAGGAAGTTTAATGCTTTTACAGTTGTTCTGAATATAAAGGGAAGACAAAAAAGAATGCACATTATAATATTCATTGGTGGTCATGAGTTATAACCCTTAACATTTCTTAGAGTGCAAGTTTGATACATAATATTCATTTATGTCAATTTTGGGACATAAACAGAAATGGTGTTGAATATAGGTCAAGGTCGATTGTAAGACATCTGACACTAGATTATTCACCAAATTTTTTTTTTTGAGTAAAAATTTGAATTTTATCATTTTTATTTTTCTGCAGAGAAAAAAATATTTACCACAACTAAAGCATTTCCATTGTTATCAACATTAGGTTGATCAGGTGATGAACATGATATAGCCTCATCTGTAGCAGTTGGCTTCAAACAGGGGGCATCACCAACTGTTACACTGACATCAGATATGACCGGGTTAATACGTCTGAAGTTACCCTGGAAACACAACAAATATAAGTCAGCAATGTCATATGGGAAGGTTTTAACTCACACAAAATTTTAAGATGATCACATTCCTGATTTATTAATGAGCGAGACCCTAGCTTCACCTCAAAATATTATTTCTGGCTCAAGTAAAATTGCCAAGCAACCTAGAGCTAGACGGATAGCTTTATATCAAATAATAAATAGAATTTCTACTGGTGAGACATAGAAATTTCATTATAAGTATATCTAACATTGATCAATAAAATCAATAATCAATCACCATTAATACTGATATGAATTATATTCCCACCAACCTTTATCACAAGGGGATCATCTTTGGAGTATTTTTTCCCGCCATTTGCAGGTACGGGCAAGTTCTCAATAATCGGGTCTGGATAGTACAGCAGGGGACCAAACTGTGGATTGGCCGATAGATTCCTATATGTCGTAACACCGTCAAGATTAAACCCATAATGCACTTCCTTTGGACTGGTCTCGGTAATGTTTTCTCCGGGAAAGTTCAGTTTGGGAGTCCAACACTGTAGCCATGCAGTTAATGGAATAAGCTGGCAATCCTTAAAAAAAAAAGAAGAAGAAAAAGCTGTTTTTAGAAAGTGCACTTTACATTATCATTATTATATGTCAACAAAAGTCTGGCAACTACAAAAACCTTCAAAATAACTCAGTTTATATCATAAATTTATCCAACAATTCTCATTTCAGATTGAAATCTTCAGATTATAAATAAAATTATTTTACTTTAAAATTGTACAAATATTGGTGCTAGAAGATGTTCATGTATGTTTGGATCTGTTTGGTTTGGTTTTATGGCACACAAACATAATTTAGGTCATATGGCCCCAAAACAAGAAAGATGAATTTGGCTAACCTCTGGTGTTACAAACTTAAAGCACCAGGGGTCAAAACCACCTCACCAGCTGGAGCTAAGAGATGCATAGGCTCTAGTTAAGTCGCCTCTTACGATCACGCAGGGATAAACAATGGTTGCAATTCTGATACATCAACTTTTAAAAGCAACCCCTCAGCCACAAGGGTGGTACATGTATGTACTGACTAGCAAACAGTGCAGACCGTAATTATAGCCGACATTGGTCAGAATCTGCTGTGTTAATATATTTATCATGATAATGACTATAGAACCTTACAGTAGTGATTTGTTTATTTCCATGTTCCACGAAGAACTGTGGTCTCTGTATAAACTGCATCTGACTTCCCATGGCTGTGATTGTAGTTCCTCCACTGTAACAGAATTAATACAACTTGTATAATATAACACAATCAATACAGGTATTCAACTATATTCAATAATATAAATTTCCATTTTTTTTTTCAATTTCACACTTACCTTGGCATTTTTTTCTTCTTCTTGATTATATAACATATATTATCAAGAATTGTCAATAATATTGATATCATATTATTAAAATTGTTAGAATTTTTTTATTTTTTATTTAATGAAAATCCAGTTAACCAGTGTTTTTTTATAATATTCTGATGCTGCCCATCCATGCAGTCTCAGTGACCATGTTTTACAGTTAATTAACTTAATTTCGTGGCTGCCACAAAGAAAATTTTTCTAAGCTCTTAAAATCGTGGACTGTATATTTTTCCAAAAGTTAAAATGTAAATAATGTGATGCCAAATAATCTTACAGCAGAAGAAATGAAATTTCATTGGTCCTTAAATTCATGGATTGACCTATCCAATAAAAACAAGATCAAGTGCCCCACAAATATTATAATAATGATTTTGCAGTATATTGTTGTCTAGCAAACTTTTCATCTTGTTCTAAGTAGTCATACAGGACAGTTCAAAAAATGTTTGCTCTTCAAGTCCAGTTATGCAGTTTAAATTTTGATTTATATCACTTACCTTAGTATAGTTTTCTTCGGCTCCATCATTGTGATTTCTGGGTCTTTCACATATGTAAATTTCTCGATCGCTAGCTTGTTCAACCCGCCAAAATTAATCTCTACATCTACTTCGTTCTCATTGGCTGATTGCTGTGATGTCATACATTCCAGGGTACTAATATTTGAACTAAAACAAAAATACAGACTTCATAATTATATGAGCCACGTCAGGACAAAACCAACATAGTGCATTTGCGGCCAGCATGGATCCAGACCAGCCTGCGCATCCGCGCAGTCTGATCAGGATCCATGCTGTTCGCTTACCAACTCTATTACAAGTAGAGAAACTGATAATGAACAGCATGGATCCTGATCAGAATGTGCCGATGCGCAGGCTGGTCTGGATCCATGCTGGGCGCAAAAGCACTATGTTGGTTTTGTCATGACGCGGCTCATATATGTATGGACAAAATATGTGAACCATAAAATTATGCTTAACCCTTTCCCCCATGAGCATATTGTGAAAAATGGCCATTTTCACTGAAAAGCCTCCTGTTACAAGTTCAAACTGCTATGAAACTATGAAAAATGCTTCAATACTAATCAAACTTGGCACAAATGTTGACTGGACCATTGCCTTTGTAACGACATGCTCAGTCTTAAATTTCCTGTTACCATGGCAACGAGGGGACATCTCAAAATTGCCAAAAATCACTTTTTTGCCTCCATTTTTTCCATCAAAATTTATTTCAAAGTGCTGCAACTTCTCAAGGGATTGAGATAGAGTCAAAGGCTTTTCAGCGTTGGTTACACGTTACCTTATGATCAACCTGGGTCATTTTAAGCCTCTCACAAGTCCAAAATTTTCTTGGCGATGAGGGGGACTCCGCCCCCCTTCAAACCCCCCAAACAGAAGGGGGCACATCCCCCTTCTGGCAACCCCCTGATGTAATATTTGGATGGGGGACGGCGCCGAAAAAATGGTCACTTTTTTTAACAACATTTCTCAAACAAAAGACAGTGTTTGGGGCCTAAATAGGGCATTTTTTCACTGTTTGAGGCCTCAAAAAAGGCGGGGGGCAAAAAGCCGTCGAAACACGCTTATATAAGGGAAAAGGTTAAAACAGAAGAAACATTTTCTCAATCTAGAATTATATCTACAATGGTTATGTAATTGAAGACAAAACTAGAGAACAGTCTGGGTAATGATAAAAGAAGATTTCATTAAAAAACATGTGACATTGTTATAAGTCTTGAATATTTCCCACAAAAAAATTCAATGTTCACAAAGGTCAATATGTAATTCCAAATTCAAACCAATTATGGTAAGCCTTTTACAGTAAACTCAAATTCTTATCCCGAAAATATGTATCGAGTTTTAAGTGGATACCTTTGATTGTTAGCAAAATTTTAACAAAGAAATAATTACAAAATTAAGTAAAAAATCCACCCAAAAGTTATGGGCCTTAGACAGTGACCTTCAATTATGATCCTGAAGACATACTTTAAGTTTCAAGTGAATGCCTTCAGTTGTTTTGAAATTAATGTTGCACATTATACTTCAAGTATTTTCCAAGTTCACAAACAGCAACGATTCTGTCAAAATCAATGCCATAGTTACATGCCTTGAATAGTGAGCTCTATTATTTTTTAAAAATAGTGTGTGTAGTCATAAGCAAATATTATCAGTAGTAGTTGAAATATGATCAAGATTTTGCATGGGAACCTTAAATTTGAAGCTGTGAGTAGTTATTTTGTAATTTGGAGCAAAAATACAAAAACATACAATATACCTTATGACCTTGCATGGACTTCCAGTCCTCCAACACTAACGCCCTGGTGAGTAGGCTGTTTAATTTGGAGCATAAAAACATATGTGTAACATACCTTATGACGTTGCATGGACTTCCTCCAACACTAACGGTTGTCATGGTACCCGCATCCATGTGTTCTCCACCGATTGTAATATATGTTCCCCCTGACACTGGACCTTTCTTAGGGGTTATATCTGTTACCTCCGGATCCTATACATCAACACAAAATATATATGAGCCGCATCACAATAAAACCAACAGTGTGTTTGCCACCAGCATGGATCCAGACCAGCCTGCGCATCCGCGCAGTCTGATCAGGATCCATGCTGTTTGCTTACCAACCCTATTATAAGTAGAGAAACTGATAGCGAACAGCATGGATCCTGATCAGACTGCGCGGATGCGCAGGCTGGTCTGGATCCACGTTGGTCGCAAACGCACTATGTTGGTTTTGTCGTGAAGCGACTCATATTGTAATGGTTACTTCAGAAATACCTGATAGGACTCATTGTTGTAATTCATTAAGCATATAATATGCAAAGATAGTGTTCCAAATATGGTAAAACCTCATTATTTAGACCATTAATAGTCAAAATAGTCTTTGAAATGCAAAGGTCTTATCCATTACAAAAATAAACTGCCATTATTTAACCCATAGCTTACTGATGCCAACTGACTTTACCAATGTGACTAGTTCAGACAAAGAACAGCCAGTACTGACATGCCATCTAATCATGGTCTGCAATGGTCTCTATTCAATCAGTACTTATGTATAATTTTTTCATTAAATTATGAATGGTTTTGTCCAGATTGAAAGAAGGCCAAGTCCAGATATTTAGCATGGTAAGATTTTTATATGGATCTTTCTCACTTATGGCACAAATTATCTGCCTTTACTTCTCTAACAAGGCTAATTTTATCACCAAGTTTCAGCATCAGCATTGCAATAGATCGTCTAGTTTAACAGTAACTAAAACAAGAGATGCTCAATGACATTTGTAAATTTGTCACCATTATAAATTTCTGTGTGTTTAAAAATTTCAACATTTTAAATCATAAGACTTAAATCTGATTTCATTACTTCTCTGCTTAGCCTAGAGATAAACCTTAACTTTATAAATACAACTCACCACAAACAAGAATTTACTGTCAGATCTGGCAGTGTGTTTCCCTGCTACTTTAACTTTTATGATTCCTGTTTTAGGAGTATCAGGTCCAACAGTCTGGCATAAGAACCTGAATATAGATTGACAATTCTTTATTATGATGAACAGATTTTAAACAGTTGAAAATTATACTTGCATCATTCAGGTCATACAATCATTTCCCAGCTTTACTGGTGCTATGTCTTAAAGGGACTGCACTAAGATTTTTTTTGACAAGACAAGACTGGCAATACTTTTTTTTATATATATTATTTGATATGGGTTTTTAGCAAAATTGCAAATCATTTACTCACTCCGCTTTTCAAGATTTGTCACAATTCAACTGTGTAAAATGACCTAAAACTGATAAGCATTTCATGCTTTTAACTCAAATTGTGCACAAAATTGTGCTAGACATTTAACATTTAATTCTTTTAAAAAAATTTCCATTATAAGTGCCCAACCTGATCTAGATTTTTAAATATTATGTTTTAGGCTTATAGACCTCAGTGGAGTTCCTTTAATAAGCCCAGCATACTCTACTTGTGGCATCACAGGAAGCATTATGAAGTCTCAGAATTTTTTACCTAAGAGTGCTCTTTTCACATTTTGAGCATACCAAATCTTTTCTGCAACATTTTTTAACAGCTAATTTATTATAAAACATCATTATTTGACAAGAAAAGACTGGCAAGCAATTTAAAAACAATGTCTTGAACCAGCCAACTATGGAATATACTTTAACATTAGTTCTTATATGTAAATGGGTATTACAGGGAGAATGCTAAAAACAATTTGAGCCTAGTCATGACAAAACCAACATAATGGGTTTGCGACCAGCATGGATCCAGACCAGCCTGCGCATCAGCGCAGTCTGATCAGGATCCATGCTGTTCGCTATCAGTTTCTCTACTTGTTATAGGATTGGTAAGCGAACAGCATGGGTCCTGATCAGACTGCGCGGATGCGCAGGCTGGTCTGGATCCATGCTGGTCGCAAACCCATTATGTTGGTTTTGTCGTGATGCGGCTCATTTGTATTATATATACCCCTGAGATGACTCATATTCATAAGGTTGTACCACACATTCAACACCAGCTACAGTTACTTCAAGGTCCATGTATTTCTTTCCCAGGTTCAGCCCAGTGACAGAGATATTGGTTCGTCCTTGAATAGGCCCCGCCATTGGACTAAACTGAAAAACAAAATGCCAAAAATTCTGTATACTGTCTCAAACATTTTGTGACATTTTAACCCTTCAAAATCTAAAATATGTTGAATAAATTTTTTAGGTCAGTGTTGAAACTTCATATGATATACTTAACAGCATCACCATTCATGGCAAGTCAGGGTTTTTTTCTGACTGAAGTCAGAAGTTTTTGACCGATATTGTATCAAAAATAAGGTTTATCATCAATTATATTTTGTTTTGATAACATTCAATAAACATTTATTTGTTTGTTTGGTTTTTACAGCACACCTACACAGTATAAGTCATATGGCACCAAAACAGGAAAGACAAAAAAGCCCATTGTTCACTGTCATCATTATTCAGAATGTGATGAAAAAGCTCAACAAATAGTACAACTTTTTCACCATAATTCAAAATGAGCTTCGATAAAAAGTACAATAAAAATTTTGACATAATGCATAAATTCACATACTTTGGCAAGAAATATAATACATAACTAGACTATGCATAACTAACCATATTCTAATCTAGTAACTTCTGCAACACTTGTTTGTGTAAAGTCATGTTTTATTTATTCATTTTTTTTTATTTGGTTTTATGTCGCACCAACACAGTATAGGTCATATGGCGACTTTCCACCTTTACTGAAGGTGCTCTTCTGTGCATTATGCATTATTTCAGGCACAAACAGGCACCCGAGTAGAATAGCAGAAGTTTCAACAATATTTTGTGTATTTTGTGACATATCCTTAATATAAACTAACCCTGAGAATCTGTGGATTTGGACAGGTTGCACTTCTACCTAACCAGTCTGTAGACGGACAGTCAGACTTGAGGGAACACTGTGCTATTCCAGCTGTACACCATCCACACTCGTACTCCGGGTCCATTGTCAAACACTGTCCACAGTTGGTTACCATGGGACCACATTTATATATTCTCACTAATATAAAGTAATTATAATAATTTATGCATGCTTGTTGAATTGTAAAATGAAAAATTTACATTATAATAACTAAAATGGACCTTAATTGGTACAGCAGTTCAATTGCTGTCTCAGAATCATTCTGAGCTTATGCTTAAGCATATTTGTTTTAAAATCCCACCTAGGACATAGAAGTCTTTCAAACAATGAACCTTACAAAATTTCTTTATAAAGGTGGAAAAAATTCTTATGTATCATAAGAGACTTTTTTGAAGTGTCTTAAATAAAAACCAGAAAAATTTAGTAAAAACCTACGTTTGATATTCTGTGGATTATCTAATGGAAGACTATTGTTGCCAGCGGTTACAGTAAACACTGCAGTTACTAACGGTAAATTTGCATCCTTATATTCAAACATGAGTGGTTCACAGATCAACTTGGATGCTGTTATACTGCCTGGTGTAAACTTAACGTCTCCTTCATATGAGAACAAGCACAAAATGTTTGTTAGCTGGTCTGGCTGAAAGTAAAAATCGAGAGAGCAATTATCTCCACACTTAAATTGATGTAATGATTTATCTCCCCTGCAGATTATATGTAATTATCTCCCTGTAATGACTTTATGTAATCATTTATCTCCGCTACCACTTATATCAAATTAATTATCTCCCTTGCTGGACTTATGTAATTATTCCCCCTGCTGATGTTTATGAAATTAATTAGCCAACCTGCTAATAGTGTAAATTTTTAAGATAAAATAAAAATTTCAAAGATAAAAAAATGGTTGAAATTCTCTCACACAATTAAATAAACAAAATCTCTTCATTTGTCAGTTTGAATTTGTTAAAAAGCTTGTTACAAACATTAATCCCCATGCCCTCTGTTTTATTTGATACAACTACATTAAAATGTTCTTATCATGAAGTTCTGGTATTTGGAAAATGGTCACTTGTTATGATATAGATTTTTAGCGGGTTATAAAAATGTAAGATAAAGTAATTAGAGACTAAACTAAATAAGTGACTGATGTTAATTTTCCAATCTTACCAATAAATCTGTGACTCGTACAGCAATTTTCTTATATTGCCCAGAATGCACCACAACATCTGTATCGCCAGCTGTCGTCTCTAATCTAGGACATTTACTGGATGACGTTATAGCTGGAACTGTCTGTAATGTGAAATATAACATTGTGATGAGGCACACCAAGATACTGATGGTCATATGACAATTTGTCAAACTACCCATTGGTAAAGGTACATTAGTTTATTCAACAAACAGTGGTAAGTGGCAAATATTCTATGTCAACAACCAATCTAAACAACTTTGTCCTCTTTAAAAATAATTTACTACATTCAATCACACTTGAGCCTGAAAAATAACTGAACTGGAAAAGAACCATTACAATGCTTTAACCAAATGCCAGTTGCCTGAAGTACTGATACACTGCTTAAACCAAAACTGCGTTTCTTTGCCAATTGTCAGAAGAACTTTGTCAGATACCTCTGTTACCTAACCAACCACTAAACTGCTGACTGACAAACTTTTAAAGTTTCATTGTGATATACATTTAAACAAGAAGCGCCGCAATGCCACGAAAACCAGGTTTTCAACAACCAAGTTTTGATGTGACAGCAATGGATAGGTCAAAGTGCACTGAAGTTATTGAGTAGAAGCTGAAAATTCTATTGTAAGCAAATGACCTTGACCTTGCTCCCAGATATCTAAGTGGCAATCCAAAGCTGCCACACAACAAGTTTGGTATCAAAAGGTCAAAGCAAACTCTAGTTATTACGTGAAAACTGAATACATAACCTTGATCACAAACACCTGGGTAGCAATCCAAAGCTGCCTCTTGATATAAGCTACCCATTCATCAAGTTTGGTGTCAATAGGCCAAAGCAAACTCAAATTATTGAGCAGAAACTGAATATCTATTTTTAGTATCAATGACCTTGACTTTGACCACTGACACCTGGGTAGCAATCCCAAGCTGCCTCTTGATATAACCTACCCATACACCAAGTTTGGTGTCAATAGGCTAAAGCAAACTAAAGTTATTGAGCTGAAACTGAATTTCTCTTTTAGTAACAGTGACCTTGATCACAGACACCTAGGTAGCAATACCACACTGCCTCCTGATATAAGCTGCCTACATACCAAGTTTGGTGTCAATAGGCCAAAGCAAACTCAAGTTATTGAACGAAAACTGAATTTCTATTTTTAGTAACAGTGACCTTGACCTTGATCACAGACACCTAGGTAGCAATCCCAAACTGCCTCTTGATATAAGCTACCTACACATCAAGTTTGGTGTCAATAGGCCAAAGCAAAACTCAAGTTATTGAGCAGAAACTGAATTTCTATTTTTAGTAACAGTGACCTTGATCACAGATACCTTGGTAGCAATCCCAAGCTACCTCTTAATATAAGTTACTTACAAAGTTTGGTGTCAATAAGCCAAAGCAAACTAAAGTTATTGAGCAGAAACTGAATTTCTCTTTTAGTAACAGTGACCTTGATCACAGACACCTGGGTAGCAATCCCAAACTGTCTCTTGATATAACCTACCCATACACCAAGTTTGGTGTCAATAGGCCAAAGCAAACTAAAGTTATTGAGCAGAAACTGAATTTCAATTTTTAGTAACAGTGACCTTGATCACAGACACCTGGGTAGCAATCCCAAGCTGCCTCTTGATATAACCTACCCATACATCAAGTTTGGTGTCAATAGGCCACAGCAAACTCAAGTTATTGAGCGGAAACTGAATTTCTATTTTTAGTAAGTGACCTTGACCTTGATCCCAGACACCTAGGTAGCAATCCCAAGCTGCCTCTTGATATAAGCTACCTACACACCAAGTTTGGTGTCAATAGGCCAAAGCAAACTCAAGTTATTGAGCGGAAACCAAAAGTTGACGATTGCCCTCCCACCCGCCTGCTGACGTTTAAGCAAAATCTGCCATCTGGTTTAAGAGGAGTTGCGTTCACAAAATTTCTACATAGTATATAGTGAAAAAATCAATAAAGGGCAATAATTCTGTTAAATTTGGTCGCAGCGAAAATTCCTTCCTTTACTACCATCTACACATTAAGGTTGTTCATCCCTGTAAGTTTAAGCAAAATCTGCCATCCGGTTTCAGAGGAGTTGCGTTCACAAAATTTCTACAAAGTATATAGTGAAAAAATCAACAAAGGGCCATAATTCTGTTAAATTTGGTTGCAGCGAAAATTCCTTCCTTTACTCCCATCTTCACATTAAGGTTGTTCATCCCTGTAAGTTTAAGCAAAATCTGCCATCTGGTTTAAGAGGAGTTGCGTTCACAAGATTTCGGGACGTACAGACAGACAAGTGCAACGCTATATGCTTCCACATTGTGGGGGCATAAAAATTAAATATTGTACAAATTCCTTAATTGATAAAACAAAATCAATGTCATTTTTGTTATGGCATCCTACTTCTACCTCAGTTAATTTGTTGTTTCTCTTACCTGATTTATACAGTCACCAGCGGCAGCATCGACACACATTCCCCGAAAATGACACCATTTACATCCAAATGAACTATCTGTACAGCCGGTACAACTGTAACCAAAATATGGTTAATTATTCTATTAATAATTGTTATGTTCACATCTTAGATTGCTGACCGTAGCTGAATCTACCTTTTAGACCAGTGCAGACAAAGATCAATCTTTGCTATCTAATCATGGTCTGCATTGTCTCACTTTTCAGTCAATACATATTATAAAACCTCCTTTAAAATAATGAATAGTTATGACTACATTGAAACATGGATAAAAGTTCATTTTTGATATTTAATGTGGTTAGCGTCAAAGCACTTCACCTAGAATAAGCAATTATTATATGTAATGTCAGCCTGTATTTCTCACATCTTAATGTGCTATAATAGTTGGAATAAAAAAGAACCGTTTTCTTTTTTCGAAAATTAAAATTCTGGACTTGATCTATAAGACATATTTTGATAATATAATCTAATTATTGTGACAAATAGTAACTCTTACTTCTGATTTAATTGACAGTTATACAAGGATAGATCTCGTTTCACGACCGTCTTTCCCTCCACTTGAAACTCCACCTCCAATACCCCATGATCTATAGAAATATTAAACATAGTCACTTATAAAAATGAAATGTTTAAACAATAATGATAAACATGTTTTATGGTGTATTTTTTTTTTCAAATTATATGTACACAATGAAATTAAATACACAATATATTTTCATGCAAATAGAATCATTAAGTAACTTTAGTCTACTAGTGATAATTAAAAATGTTTTCTAACCCTAACCTTGCTTAACTGACTTGATCTAAGGGGTTTCACGTTTATCAATTAAAATGGGTATGGAAATAAAACAAAACAAAAAAAAGTTAGAATATTCAATAACCGCTAACAAAGGTAAGCATATGACAAAGAGGCAAATGATTCTAAATATAACCTTAATTTTAATATAACAAGATGAGACAATTTATTTGTTTTTAGTTGTACTCAACAATGTACTTTTTTGGCATGGTATGGCCCTAACAGGAAATAGTTACTCCTTATTTAGATATATGTATTGTTATCATTTTAGCATAATACAAAAAAAATGTCATATCTTGTAATAAATAACAAAGTTAATGTTGAAAATCTAAGGATTTTATTACTATGGTCGGTATAACATTTAACAAAGTTATTATGTCACAGTTTAAACCGTTAACATATTTTTTATATCCATGACACCCCTTGAGCTGCTTTATATATGGAATAAGTTCAATGCATTTCAATATCTAAATACTATGACTGTGTACCCAGAAGTAGAATGCCTGATTCACAGGCTTGCTTGACTCTATACTGAGGGTACAGGCTTTTCAGAATTTAAAGGGAGGTAAGCAATTAATTACTGCTATATGCATCACTTAAAAGAATTTCAAGACAATGCAGAAATAAACTTAGACTTGTCAGTCAGAGCTGTTCTTAACAAATTCTAAAACAGTTTACAGCAGATCAATTTAATATGAATCTTGTATTGACTTTACAAAACTTTTCATCAAAATAATCCTCACAATTTGAGCCTTAAAATGACCGGAAAAAAACACACAAAAAAATGGCAACAAAAAAAAAACGGCAACAAAAAAATAAAATAGGAAAAAAAGAGAGCAGAAAATCATAAATGACAATTAAGACTCCCAACAAAAATCAAGAATACCGACTAACCATATACTATAAACAGAGAAGCTAGGCAACTTACATAACAATACTTGATCATTGATAATAAAATATAAAATACAGATGATAAAATCTACATCAATAACCAATTATGAGCTTCCCTCATAAATTCCACAGACAACCATCTATTACACTTTGTTTTAATTATTTACAGTATACACGCTACAGAATATTTTATGAAATACGAGATACAGTTTATATAACCATTATGGGAAAGCTCATACTTTAGCAGAATATTGGTAACACAAATGAACTTTCCTACCTGCTGCTTTCACAAAGCTAACAATATGATTTCATCAGAAGAAAAAGTAAGAAAATAATTTTTTATCCTCAGTGACCTTGACCCTATAAACCTGAAACCCCTGACCTTAACCATGTCAAACCTAAACCCCTGACATTGTCAATAGCAAGCTGAAACCCCCTACCTTTACCCTATCAACCTGAACACCCTGACCATGGCCCTATCAACCTGAAAGCCCTTACCTTGACCCTATCAATCTAAAACCTCTAACCTTGACCCTATCAATCTGAAACCCTTAATCTTGACTCTATCAATTTAAAACTTATTACCTTGACCTTATTAACCTGAAACCCCTGACCTTAACAAAACTCTGACATTGACCCTATAAACCTGAACCCCCTAACCCCTATATACTAGCAACCCGAAACCCCTAACCTTGACCCTATCCTTTTTTCCCTTTTATTTGACCTACTGACCTACTTTTTTTACCAAAGATGAGCAATATCTATGCTTAACCTGAATATTACCACGACAAAACATTCTAATCAAGTATCTGAAAAGTAAATGCAAAACATAGGACCTAAAAACTTGACAAGTATATGTACTTATTGTTTTCTATATTCAATTAATATGTATAGTCTGATTTTATTGACCTGTCAATTATGAATACATTATAGGACTCATTTAAATATTCGATCCGACTTCGGTTTGGTCCGTGTAGTTTACGAGAATTAATGTGGAGTATATTAGTCATGTATTGAAAGTCACGCCAGCTTAATGTGAAGGTTTTTGTTAATTCACAATAGGACAGTCGGTAAAGAGAATGCCTGATAATTGAGAGGTCTGTGGTTCGATCCTCACTGTTGCCATTGTTTTAGTATTCTTTCTTTATTTTTGCAGTATATCTTATTGAAAGAGATTTGTAGTGTGTTTTACGGCATTGAAAAGACATTTATTGATTTTAATCCGTTTTAATTTTAAACATGAATTCGTAAAAAAACATGTTATTTAAAAAGAGTATATACATAACAAAATTAAGTAAAACATAATAAACAAGAGCTGTCCGTAAGACAGCGCGCTCGACTTTTTTATTGCTTGCCAATAAAAAAAGTTTTTGCAGTAAAAGGCAATACAAGAATCTCTGTATTTTTAAAGTGAACAATGGCCATGAGCATTAAGATATTTAGTGAAGAATTATTTTACTGAATTGTGTGATACCCTTACAGCAATGTTTATATGACATAATTTATGGTAAAGTGAACAAGTGGATAGGAATGAATTTTTTTAGATTTTTTAAGTTTTTTAGTGCTTGCCTATAATACAAAACATTGACAGTTAAGGGCCATAATTCAAATAAAATCTTTGACAGAATTACCTTCTCCTGGACATGTTTTGGGAATCATGATTGTAAACAAGTATTCCAACTTTCAAATTAATATCTCAAACAGTTCAGTCAAAAAGTGGACTGGTACTAAAAACTTAACCAAGATTCTAAGTCGATAAAAGGCCTTAATTTTTAAAACAAATCCTTGACAGAGTTACCTTCTCTTGCGTACAGATGGGGGTAATGATGTGAAATAGCATTAAAAGTTTCAAAGCAATATCTCAAAGGGTTAAGGCAATAAGTGGATTTTACCCATATTCAATGTATTTTCTAAGTCAAAAAGTGGCATAATTCTGTCAAAAACCTTGACAGAGTTATGTCCTCTTGTCTGTTGATGAAGGTCGTGATGGTAAACAAGTATGGTCAGTTTCAAAGCAATACCTCCAATGGTTTTGAAATAAAGTGAGGTGGTACAAAAAACTTAACCAAGCTCAATACACTTTCTAAGTCAAAAAAGGGCCATAATTCTGTCAAAAACCTTGACAGAGTTATGTACTCTTGTCTGTAGATGGAGGTTATGATGGTGAACAAGTATGGTAAGTTTCAAAGCCATACTTGTAATACTTCTGAAATAAAGTGGGGTGGTACGAAAAACTTAACCAAGGTGTGACGCCGACGCCGACGCCGGGGCGAGTAGGATAGCTCCCCTTTTCATAGAAAAGTCGAGCTAAAAACGAACAACATAAAATAATCATATATAGATTCAATAATGTATTAATAAGAAAAAAAACATGGACCAACTCGGCCTCGAACATAAAGCATGTGTGGCACTTAGATAATAAACTCGTGATTTACCCTATTGCGCTATAACGCTGAGTACACTTAGTTTACAGAAAATACAAATTAAGTACAGCGTACATCTCACGGAACTTACCGAATATCTACCGAAGATTAATATACTGTGTGCATCGACCGTGTAATCAGTATGTAATTGACAGGTTAATAAAACCAAACAATAGATATGTTATTATTGGTTTAGTTAGGAAATGAATGTGTCAAACTAGCTTTTTATAACAATACTATAATTATGTACATGTATATTCATGGTCTTAAATTATTTTAACAACAAATTCAAAGTAAAAGGTCACTATTGAAATCTCAATTACTGACAGAATATAATCATTTAATAGTGTTTATATGTATAATGTTAACAGAAAAAAGTTTTCACATGATTACATCTGACAAAGGGGTTAAAACAAACTTTTACAGTTACAAAGCTATATGCACAACAGGTCAACTAATCTATTGTGAACATTTGTGCTAAGTGTAGCTATAACAGTAAAAGTTTGTTTGTTTGTATGTGTGAGGGATTAGTTTGGAAAAAATCCACAATTGCTGAGTTCTGGATAATATCAATTGCACCTTTCCTTTCATAAAATTACATTGTAAGCTTAGCAGTGACCAAAAATATTTGATAATTAAAAGCAGACCATGTATATATGAACAATTTTAAACCAGATATATCCTAATAAAGCTGACATAAAAACAGGTGTCAGTTGTGCTCTTTATTCTTTAAATCATATGGTGTCACAAGACTGCTAAATCTTTGATCAAACTAGCAATGGTATTCTCTCGCCCCTTCTGAACAAGTCATAAAGGAATTAATTAAAATTGGAATTTAAGGCAAAACAAAACTGTTGGTTCCTTTCAAGGTTTTTAAATGAAAAAAAAATGCTCTGCATAAGTTCAGGTACTTTAATAGAAGAGGTTAAATTAGGAACATTAAATATGCAAGCTTACTCGTTCAAAACAAAGTTGTAATTGGTAAGTAATTTTAAATCAACAAAACTTTTTATTTGAGGAATTGAAGTCTATAAAGATGTCACTGTTTTATATATGTCAGCTTTATGTTGATATTTCTACAAAGAAGTAACATTGCTGCTCCTTATGACAACAAAAAAAAAAAAATATAAAAAAATAATTTTGAAACAGACAAACTTTTCATAAACAACATTTAGAACTTGTGTTAATCAAATAACAAACAAAGTTATAAACAAACAAAAAAAACTTATAGATAGTTAAAGAGAAAAAAGTTCTAGAAAATTTAGAAGAGGAAAATTGTCATAGGGAACAATTATACTAGAAAGCAAGCATAATTTTCATATTTTCACGAGTACAATTCACATCTCTGACTGTATAATTTTCCCATTTTCGTGATCAGTTCCTATAAATCCTGATCAATTCATGTAAATCGTAAAAAACGTAATTACTTTAATCATGAATGTGGAGAAAATGCTATCCAATAACGATCTTAATCAGTCTAAAGTACATATCATCAATTTATTGCTGAATCCACTTTTAATTTTGCAAGAAAGGATATAAAATGTTTTTTGCATGTTTGAAAATATGAGCATTAAAACTAACATAAATCGCTCAATCAACATGAGGCTATTTCTACATTATATATATCAATAAGAAGCAGATTCAATAGCCTCGTGCTGAGGAGACAAAATGCAAATAAACATCGAAAAGAAGACTGGAGGAACCCATAAACCTAGTGAAGAAAGAGAAATGAAACGAGGTAAAGAAATAAAGCTCTGTGCTACAATATCAGGATAGTTACCTCCTCCAAGACGCACTGAAATTAGAAAATAATCTCTAAATATGAGGGGGGGGAAAAAAAAAAAAAATAGTCTCTTAATATGAGGGCAAAAAATAATCTCCAATTATGCGGGCATATATGAGTGGGCAATAATTATTGATAAAAATTATGAGGGCAAAATTTAAAATTATCTCTAAATAAATAGGGCAAATATAAGTGGCAATAATCATTGATAAAAATTATGAGGGCAAAAAATACGAGGGCAAAAATTAAAATTATCTCTAATATGAGAGCAAAAATAATCTCTAAATATTTTTTTGGCATGTCAGATTTCCAGTCAAACAAAGGGGTAGACACTAACACTATTAAGGACATTTTCCAGCTATTACTGGTACCAGGAAACATTTTTCCACTCATAATTTCAGTCACAAACTAGTATTTTGGTAAAATCATTTATCTTCTGCCAGCTATATGCAAACTTACGTGACTTTCTCAGACATGAGTTTCATGTTCTGACTCATTTTGCAAATTTATATATATATATATATATTATATATATATATATATATATATATATATATATATATATATATATATATATATATATATATATATATACACAAAGAGGGCCATGATGGCCCTGAGGTCGCTCACCTGTATATAGGCCCCCCACCCCCCAACGTTGCAGGGCCAATTTTAACCCAAGGGCTTTTATTTGCACAAACTTGGTAGACACCCATAAGAAGATGTTTCATGCTAAACATCTAAGCTCTAGCTCATTGGGCTTTTTAAAAGAAGATTTTTTTAAAGTTTTTACTATACACATATAGTTAAAAACAATGACACCCCTGGGGCCGGTTTTGACCCCAGGGCTTTTATTTAAACAAACTTTGTAGACACTCACTAAAAGATGTTTCATGCTTAATATCTTAACTCTAGCTATTTGGTTTTTTTTCAAAGAAGATTTTTTAAGTTTTTGCTTTACACATATAAGGAAAATCAATGACCCCCGGGGCGGTGCCAATTTTGACCCCAGGGCTTTTATTTGAAAAACTTGGTAGACACCTATTAGAACATGTTTGATGCTAAATATCTTAGCCATAGCTCTTTGAGTTCTTTAAAAGAAGATTTTTTAAGTTTTTACTATATGCATATAGGGAAAATCAATGACCCCCCGGGGCAGGGCCAATTTTGACCCCAGGGCTTTTATTTGAACAATCTTGGTAGACACTTATTAGAACATGTTTCATGCTAAATATCTTAGCTCTAACTCTTTGGGTTCTTTAAAAGAAGATTTTTTAAGTTTTTACTATATGCATATAGGGAAAATCAATGACCCCCTGGGGCGGGGCCAATTTGACCCCAGGGCTTTTATTTGAACAAACTTGGTAGACACCTATTAGAACATGTTTGATGCTCAATATCTTAGCCATAGCTCTTTGAGTTCTTTAAAAGAAGATTTTTTAAGTTTTTACTATATGCATATAGGGAAAATCAATGACCCCCGGGGCGGGGCCAATTTTGACCCCAGGGCTTTTATTTGAACAAACTTGGTAGACACCCATTAGAACATGTTTCATGCTAAATATCTTAGCTCTAGCTCTTTGGGTTCTTTAAAAGAAGATTTTTTAAGTTTTTACTATATGCATATAGGGAAAATCAATGACCTCCTGGGGCGGGGCCAATTTTGACCCCAGGGCTTTTATTTGAACAACCTTGGTAGACACTCACTAGAAGATGTCTCATGCCAAATATCTAAGCTCTAGCTCTTATGGTTTTTTAAAAGAAGATATTTAAAGTTTTTTCTTTCGGTTGCCATGGCAACAAGAGTTCTGCATGGAATTAAATTCTTTGCACAATTTTTAAAGGTGACCACCAAAGGAACATTCCTGTGAAGTTTGGATGAAATTGGCTTAGTGGTTTATGAGGAGATGTCATTTAAAGTAAAAGTTTACAAACGGACGACAGACGGACGGACGGACGCCGGACGAAAAGCGATCACAAAAGCTCACCCTGTCACTTTGTGACACGTGAGCTAAACAAAACAAAAAAACAAAAAAAAATTTGCAGTTTTGAATATTCTAAATAACATGATTATTTATGACAATGTGCAAAACAAATTAACTTGTCTTCAACCTGAAATAATTTCAATCCAGAATGAAGCAGATTATTCATGCCTTATAAATCTAAATAAATATGCCCTGAATTTCAATTTGAATAAAATTATAATAATAACATACCTCTTCCGACAGGTAAAGATGGAAGATTGGTTCTCTTTGGTAGTGGGCACACAATTCTATCGCCAGAAACTGTTGCCATGGTTTTATGTTTTGTATCCATGACAACGAAACTACAGTGAATATCAAGGTCACTGGCATCAGCAAGAGTTATCTTGTCCAGTTTGAAACTGATCTGAAATAATAATACAAAACTGATTACTTCTTACAATGTCATGAAATCAAAGTTTTTGTTTGTTTCATTTTACGCCTTTTTCCAATAGTATTTCAGTCATATAGGCAGGTAGTTTCCTAACCATCGTTCCTGGAGAGTTACGCCAGTACTAGACTACCTTCCTCCGCGCTAAACGACCAAAAACATCTCCCGGGGATCGAACCCACGCCAAAGAGGTAACTGGATTAGAAGTCATCGACTCTAACCCCTCGACAACGAAGGCGGTTATGAAATCAAAGAACTGAACAATCAATACATTAAAAGAAAACCCCAGTGAGCCAAGTCACTAATTATATGCCAGTTTCTGATTTCCTCTATTTTAATATATAAAGTATGTAATTCAAATTATTTGTGGTTTACTCAACATAGTGCTTTCTGAAAGAATGTTCCAGGCTAATGAACTTTCTTGTTTTAACCCATTTTGTCTTAGATTTTTGTGTAAAATAACTTGCCCTGTTATAAATTTGACATTGTCTTTTTTGTAACTTCAAACAGGGATTGTTTTTTTTGTGAGTTCAGTGATTTCAAGATAAAAATACCAAAAAAATGGCAGCAAAAAAGTAGAAGAAATGTTGGTCAAATGTGCAGCAGACGAAACATTTTCCTGGTGACAAAGACTACAAGCTATAAGGAAGTATCAGCTACACTGTAACGGAGCATTCTTTATGTGATCCTAGCATGAAGCTCTTCATTTTAACACATGGTTTTAGTTAAAAGTTTTGAAGAATAACTTGGCTAATCAAATTCTTCTAGGCTTTATTTTACATAAATGAGTTTTACAGGTGCCACAAAGTAAATGAAGTTTGGCTATAGAGTAGTGTCTTACATTCTAAAAAAAAATTTTCAAAATATATTATCCTCAGACTAGAAGTTTATAAAATTTTATGAAATTCTACAAAAAACAAGATATGTTTGTAAAACATGTATGCCTATGTAGGCCTCATTAATGACAGCCAAGTTGTTATATTACATAAGACCTTCAAATGTGTATACCAAAAGCATTTTTAGTTTAATATAAAAATATAAACCAAGGCAACTTGAGTTGTTGAGTTATTGGTCAGAAACCATCTTAAAGTACAAGATCAATTTGACACTGACCCCTTGACCCCAAAATCAATAGGGGTCATCTACTGGTCATGACCAATCATCATATAAAGTTTGAAGTTCCTAGACCTAAGTGTTCTTTAGTTATTGATCGAAACCGTTTTTACTTACAAGGTCAATGTGACCTTGACTTTTGACCCAGAAATCAATAGGGGTCATCTACTGGTCATGACCAATCATCATATAAAGTTTGAAGTTCCTAGACCTAAGCATTCTTTAGTTATTGATCGGAAACCGTTTTTACTTACAAGGTCAATGTGACCTTGACCTTTGACCCCAAAATCAATAGGGGTCATCTTCTGGTCATGACCAATCACCATACCAAGTTTAAAGTTCCTAGCCCTATGCGTTCTCTAGTTATTGATCGGAAACCATTTTTACCTACAAGGTCAATGTGACCTTGACCTTGAACCCTTGACCCTAAAATCAATAGGGGTCATCTCCTGGTCATGACCAATCACCATACCAAGTTTGAAGTTCCTAGGCCTAAGCGTTCTTAAGTTATTGATCCGAAACCGTTTTTACCTACAAGGTCAATGTGACCTTCATCTTTGACCCCTTGACCCCAAAATCAATTAAGGGTCATCTACTGGTCCGGACCAATCACCATACCAAGTTTGAAGTTCCTAGGCCTAAGCGTTCTTAAGTTATTGATCGGAAACCGTTTTTACCTACAAGGTCAATGTGACCTTGACCTTTGACCCCTTGACCCAAAAATCAATAGGGGTCATCTACTGGTCATGACCAATCACCACACCAAGTTTGAAGTTCCTAGGCCTAAGCGTTCTTTAGTTATTGATCGGAAACCGTTTTTACCTACAAGGTCAATGTGACCTTGACCTTTGACCCCTTGACCCCAAAATCAATAGGGGTCATCTACTGGTCATGACCAATCACCACACCAAGTTTGAAGTTCCTAGGCCTAAGCGTTCTTTAGTTATTGATCGGAAACCGTTTTTACCTACAAGGTCAATGTGACCTTGACCTTTGACCCCTTGACCCCAAAATCAATAGGGGTCATCTACTGGTCATGACCAATCACCATACCAAGTTTGAAGTTCCTAGGCCTAAGCGTTCTTTAGTTATTGATCGGAAACCGTTTTTACCTACAAGGTCAATGTGACCTTGACCTTTGACCCCTTGACCCCAAAATCAATAGGGGTCATTTACTGGTCATGACCAATCACCATACCAAGTTTGAAGTTCCTAGGCCTAAGGGTTCTTTAGTTATCACTCGGAAACCATTTGGTCTACGGACAGACGGACTGACAAATGCAAAGCAATATACCCCCTCTTCTTTGAAGTGGGGGCATAATAATATGTGCTCACTTTTTTTAGCAACATTTCTCAAACGAAAACATGTGTTGGGGGCCCAAATAGGACATTTTTTCACTATTTCAGGCCTAAAAAGGGGGGGGGGGGGTCGAAAGTGCGTTGTTTCGCGTATATATGAGGTAAAGGGTTAAGACTTTCTCACACTACTTAGTTGAAATTACGTTTTATCAGAACTGATATAACATTTTAATGTTGCTGTTTGTTTTTTTGTTTTTGTATTCTTCTAACTTTATATAATGAATTTCCCCTGCTCTGACTCTGAAACAGTCTGTTCTAAGCTTCTGGGATTTTAATACTAACATACACAGAAGTATAGGCTGGCCTGGGGTCTAATACTGATGGCAAACACTAACCACTTGCTGTGTTCCAGCAGGTTAAAGGTCAAATGAAACCAAACTTACTTTGTCTTCCTGTTTCAGTGCTGGTATAGACAACATGTTCGGGAACACATCCTTCATGCCTGCACACACACCATTTCTGGACGGCAACCAAGAAGGGGTTACACTTCCTGCCTTACACGAGTCTTGTTTTGTACATCTGTAAAAATATACAATAATGACTGCAATCTTGATCTATTTATAAGAAACCTGTACTTGAAGTTCAATGAAATTACATTATAACAAACAAATCATTGGGGATATGTAGTCTGTCGGTCACTTGTGGAGAAATTTGTAATTACTGGTTAGTTACCCAGTAAAGCCGGTTAGGTGAACCTGACTGTCTAGATATGACTTAGTGTGTTTATATCACTGTTAATAATATCAAACAAACATTTATTATGACAACAAAGTTTATGTGTAATCAAATTTGCATGTTCAAAGAATTTGACTCAGCTTACAATATACACACAAAAAAAATCAAGAACATATTGTTCTATTTTTGCAGAAATGGCAAAAGTCTTGATTGTTATGTAATATTCTTACTCCTGTTTTCAATTAAGGCAATCCTGGGGTTACTTGTGTTAACAATAAACAAACATTAATAAAAAATAATAATAGTAAAAAGTATATTTATATTTTTATTTTTTCTTTGTTTCTCAATTATGCAAATGCTTGTTACATTTTCCATGTTGATAGAATTATGTTACTACTACTTTTATTTCATATTTATTTGTTCGTATTGTTTTTTTGTGTGGAAATAATAGATTTTTTCCACATATTTCTTGCAGCACAATTAAATTAAGGAGAGTTTTATACCAAGATATTTTTGGTTACTATTTCCTACAGTTTTTGTGAGCTTCAGTGTAAACTAACTGGGACAAGGGGTGGAAAGTGCATCATTTTGTAGGTGTTTTTTATTACCTACCTGCGAGAAACAATTAACTTTATGTACAGCAATGTTGTATGTTACTAATTTTATCACTCATTGCTAATCTAATGCTACTTCCCAAGAATATTCATTATAAATAAAACAGATAATTCAGATAATTCAATGTCTAGAAAAAATTCTGCGAGAAAAGCCGTCAATTTTTACATGCTAAAGAGAAACCTCACCTAATCTTTGTTTCCTATGTTTATTTTTTAAGTCACACCAAAACTGTTATGGTTTTTCTTCAATGATGAAATATAATAACAAGAGGGCCATGATGGCCCTGAGGTCGCTCACCTGTATATAGGCCCCCCGAAGCGGGGCCAGTTTAAACCCCAGGGCTTTTATTTGAACAAACTTGGAATTAAGACACCCATTAGAAGATGTTTCATGATGTTAAGTTTTTGCTATACACATGTATGAGAAAACAATGACCCCCCCCCCCCCCCGGCAGAGTTAATTTTAACCCAAGGGCTTTTATTTGAACAAACTTGGTAGACACCCATAAAAAGATGTTTCATGCTAAACATCTAAGCTCTAGCTCATTGGGTTTTTTAAAAGAAGATTTTTTTAAGTTTTTACTATACACATATAGTTAAAAACAATGACACCCCTGGGGTGGGGCCAGTTTTGACCCCAGGGCTTTTATTTAAACAAACTTTGTAGACACTTATTAGAAGATGTTTCATGCTTAATATCTAAACTCTAGCTATTTGGGTTTTTTCAAAGAAGATTTTTTAAGTTTTTGCTATACACATATAAGGAAATCAATGACCCCCGGGGCGGGGCCAATTTTGACCCCAGGATTTTAATTTGAACAAACTTTGTAGACACTCAGTAGAAGATGTTTCATGCTTAATATCTAAACTCTAGCTATTTGTGATTTTTTCAAAGAAGGTTTTTTAAGTTTTTGCTATACATATATAAGGAAAATCAATGACCCCCGGGGCGGGGCCAATTTTGACCCCAGGGCTTTTATTTGAACAAACTTTGTAGACACTCACTAGAAGATGTTTCATGCTTAATATCTAAACTATAGCTATTTGGGTTTTTTCAAAGAAGATTTTTTAAGTTTTTGCTATACACATATAAAGAAAATCAATGACCCCCGGGGCAGGGCCAATTTTGAACCCAGGGCTTTTATTTGAACAAACTTGGTAGACACTCATTAGAAGATGTTTCATGCCAAATATCTAAGCTCTAGATCTTTGGGTTCTTTAAAAGAAGATATTTAAAGTTTTGTCTTTCGGTTGCCATGGCTCCCTTGCAGAAATTACTGGTAATTTACCAGGATTTTACTAGGATTTTAGTGGGAAATCCCAGGAATATTTACAGGGATAATTCCTAGGAAATGCAAGGAAATCTGAGGAATTTCCAGTTACTGGCTGGCGGTAATTGGAACGACTGAAAACTACTGGTAATTACTAGAAAAAAAATTTGAAACCAGGAATGCCTTAGATCGAATTGTACTGGAAAATCCTAATTACTGAGAATGACCTGCCCACGGTATTTGGAACATTTTTCTAGTCAATCCCAGGCATTTCAAGGCACTTCAAAGACCTATGATAATACCAGTAACTCCTGGTATTTTTACAATCTTAGGAATGACTGAGAATGACCTGCCCACGGTATTTGGAACATTTTTTCTAGTAATTCCTTGGCATTTCAAAGAACTTGGATATCCCAGACGTTCCTGGTATTTCCATGATCTAAGGAATGGCTGGAATAGCCTAGGATTGCATTGTACTGAAATTTCTAGCAACTGGGTATGACTGGACCACAGCTGAATTACTGTTACTAGGGCCCCCAAAGGATCATTACGATTAAAATCAAATAATCAGTTTTGTAGAAGATATCATTACAAGAAATTGCTGACAATACAAGATGCCATTGGACACAGGGCAATCACATTACTTCACATAAGCACATTGTACTGATGTGAACTAAAATGTGCACTTTTAAATCCAGTTAAATGACAAGCAGTTCAACATCAGTCATAATCAAACTATTAAATTTAATAAAAAGCATGATTGCATATGAAACAAAGTATTTTCCTTACAGTTTAATTGTTTTTGTATTGTTAAGACACACTTCTTTAGATATATATCATTGTAGTTACTGGAATGCAATGAGCTTTGGCAATAACACTTGACTTAAGATTCCTTTTTTTAAAACAGTGTAACATGTGACACCTCTTTGAATTTAGCACTAAAAGTTAAAACATTATAATACTTGACTAGGTCACTCCTAGATTTTAATTTGCTTTCATCATTTTCTTAACTGATTGAATGAGGGACATCACTTAAACAGTCTAAGAAACGTCACTTAAACAGTACAAAACATGACGAAAGAAACCTCCAGTATTACATGCAACTCCTACATTTTCTATTGCTGTCTTCTGAAATGAGTAAATCCTTGCTGTAAGATCCAATTTTTGCCGGTTTAATAATTTTCTTGTCATCAAATCTTTCATACTGAGAATCGCAGTAATCCACTGAATTGATGATCTCTGGTAATCAAATGAAATGTTGATCTTTGGTAATCCAACGACTTCTTTGCATTTTCACAGATATATATATATATACAACAGATAGGAAGCTCTAAAAATAGATAATAGTCAGATTTAGACCCACAATCCTTTGCAGGCTTTGGTGATAATTGGGTTTTCTCGATAGTCTCCAATTTTCGCACTCTCGTTAAACTTGGACGATATCCATGAATTATTGTTTACATACCCCGACATAGATTTTCATCAGAGAAATATTTGTATAGAAAGTGTGTATAGTACCTTTTACAATAAATAACTATTGCTTTCTATTTAAGCAAAAAAATGTTTCATCTTCCTCCGGGAATCCAATATGACGGTGTTTTGGCTATTTTTACCCAGGATGCATCAAATCTCTGAAAATCCCGCAACATATGATAACTTATAAGAACACAATTCTGCCAATACTGAATTTAACTGTGTGACATCACAGTTTCTTCTCCATGTTTATTTAGCTCCATGGCATTTTGTACAACTTGCCCTCTTTCAATTACCTGAAGAATTTATGACAGTTTCTTTATCAAACGTTTTTGACCTGTTTTATAGATTTAAGCTCTCACTCTCCTCAGCTTTGAACATCACATACATGTGACATCCCGGCGGGATTTTAAAAAATCCCGATATTTCAACACTGATCCCGATTCCCGATATTACAGCTTGAATTCCCGATATTTAAAAAAAAAATCAACATAAAAAAAATCAAACACAGCACCTGTATCTAAAATGTAAACCATGCCTCCGGGCATTGATTGTTATCTGTCCGTATCCTAAATTATAGCGGATTAAATGTTGAGTCGCGAATTGACAGCAAGGTGACGTAATAAACAGTTCCAATACCCAAAGTTATTCTCACATGTTTAACTTATCACGTGTCGTGTGTCAGTCAATTGACCTCTTTTGTAATTTGGCAGTAGGTATTACACGCTACGTCATCAAAACTACCCTGTAAATTCACATGTATGAATTCGGCTCAACCTTTGATTTTTGCGACGGACGCGCCCTCAGGCGCGTTCAGAGCTAAGTCATCTACATGGGATTTCGTCTGCTACACTCGCGCAAAGTGTCCTCAACCGATTAACAGCCCAAGAAAAAGTACATGAATTTGATCCTTTAAAACTCCCATACTATGTCGGGATATCTTAAAATCTTCCATATTTAGCCTTTTCAATTTCAAATTAAGTTATCCAAGTTAAAATATGGACGTATATGATTGATAAAAACGTTGTAGTCCCGTAGTATTATTGCGCAATTATGCAAATTACTGCCGAAACGATTTACCGCTGTCGAAAAAGTAGGACAGCAAATTATACTATAATAAAGGTGTAAGCTCTGAGTTCCAAGAAATTATTAGTAGGAAATAAATATTTCTACATTATACAAAACATTATTATTAACAAATCAAAAGTTTTTTGGACTCTAGAATAACTCGCGCATTAATAAAAGAAGAACTATTTTCGTGACTCATACCGCGGGTTTAGCTGAATATTCAGCAGTTATTAATAAATTAGATACATTTTCTAGGTCACGATATGAGTTAACCTTCGCTATTCTAAAAATAGATTCTGCTTTACCTGTGCTGATTTTCGGACAGTAGGGAGTACACATTATACATGTTATAAACCAGCGGATACTTACTTTGTTCACATGCAATACTTTTAGATATTCTATACAATTGTAAGAAGCAAACAAGTTGAAAATGTAATTTAATGTGAAAATGAAAAGGACAACTAAACACTATAGTGCTTTTAAAAAAATTGTGACATTTAGATTAAAATAAAAACGATGTGCTCTGGCCCTTGCAAATAAAAAAAATCTAAAAAATACGGTGACTATTAATTGCTGATGATTTTAACCAAAAATATTTTTAATGAGACGTACATATCCAAAAGAAATAAAAATACAAATGACTTATATTTTATTGTCTATATGCCCACTATGTTAAAACACGAAGCAATTCTAAATAACATTCTCACATGTATAATCACGGATTTATCCGTGGTATAATGTATTATGCTTGAAGTCTATTTGCATGGTTTTATTTTAGAAATATGTCGTTGAAAGTTTTTTTTCCATTTACATATCATTTCTTGGAATAAATCGATAATGACACTGATTTACAAGTTTGACCAGGGTTTTAGGCATATATTTCATTCTGCTTGAAAGTAGAAAATCTGGATTATATCAGATTGGGACACAAAATATATTGCTCCTTGTATGGAACAAATTTTCTCTGTTATATATTTTGTGTTTTATTTTTTTTTCTAAAAAAACCCAAAATGTCTCCCCAGTTGCATGTCCGTCGCATTCAGTGCTGCAGCACTTTGATCTTTGATTAGTGCCGCACTGATAAAGATAAAAGGGGAGCAGAATCATTCAAAACCTGTTTGAGATGTCTAATTAATCTATTTTTAGTGAGTGGGTAATTTTTTGTTTTGTTTAGGAATTACGCAATCATCGAGGCAAAAATGTGGATTTAATAACAGAACAATTCTTGCATTTATTTGGAGTCTTTTACTTTTGTTACTTTTGTTATGTTATTTAACTGTCATAGTCTTATGTTTATGAATAGTTGTTGCACGTTTTCAAATAGCTTGTGTTTAATTATTGAATGACTGAAAAGACATTATAATTCTTCAAACTGAAAATAATGAAATGTGAAAGTGTGACTGTTTTAGAAATAGCCAGTATGACTACACTTATTTATTTATCTATTTATTTTTTTTTTTTTTGTGAAATAAATTAATATTGATCAACAAAAACATCATAAAAAGTATTATCATTTAATGATTTTGAGGGTAATATAGATTCTTTGAACCAAATGTGCCAAACACGCACTGAAATTCAAGTCGATAAAAAATCCAGTTTTGAGCCTCAAAATCCAGCTGAAAATCCAGATTTGGCCCATTTCATTTGTCACATGTATGACATCATCCACAAATTAGTTGAACTCCTCCCTTTGTGGCCTTGTGGTACCAATTCTTATCTGAAATCAAACAAATACATTTCTCTACATATGGAAATATACCAAGATATTTGAAAACGAAATAAATACAAATCACTTGGCAGGACGTGAAGTGGATGCACACTTGGTTCAAGCAAGTAAAATCATTGCAAACTTGACAAAATGGTTTCTGTGTCTTAAATATTTACAAAACTCACATATTTTTTCAGGTAAGTGCATGGGTTTGCATGTTATTTGATTTCTTTTTAAATGGCCATTCATGAAGGACGTGTTTATGACACACTCTGTTCTGGGCCTCAGATTTGTAGCTTTTGGTTAAATAAAGCTATTGAAGTTATAAACTGGTCATGTACATATTTTGAAATTTGATAAGTGAAAATCCAGGGCGGTTTTTATGCTCATTTATTCACATAGGTAAGTTTTGAAGTTCACCAAAAAAAGCAAACTAATGAAAATATACTGTGCATTTTTTTTATTATTATTTATTATCATTGTTATTCCTGTAATTTAGTGATGTTGATCATTATTTCTGTAAAGTTGGTTGATTCTAACTCAAGCACTGAAGGAACAAATAACATAACATAATGAAACGGTTTTTACGAAGTCAAGGGAAATAACTCTACAAATACGGGATAAATCCACAAGCGGAACCCAAGGTTGCACAACTACATATGCTGACCGACCTTCCCTTAAGGTTTAATGACTCTATGTCAAATCCTTTTTGATTTACATGCAACAAGTTGAAAATTGCAAAAATTTTCTAAGTCAAGGTCAATAACTCTAAAAAAATAAAATAAATCCACACGAAAATATCCAATGCACAACTTCACATGCTGATCAACATTCCTGCAAAGTTTCATGACTCTATGTCAAACCCATTTTGAGTTACATGCGACACAAGTTGAAAATTGCAAAATTTTACTAAGTCAAGGACAATAACTCTAAAAATACTATATAAATCCAGACAAAAATACCAAGGTGCACAACTACACATGCTGATCAACATTCCTGTAAAGTTTCATGACTCTAGGTCAAATACTTTTTGAGTTACATCCGACACAAAAGAGAACGGACGGACAAGGGTAAATCTAAATGCCCGCCACTAAAGTGGGGCCACAAAGATATCTTGTTCAAGCGTGTTCAACCACTTCATGTCCTGCCCCCTAATACAATAACAGATTACAGTCATCGAATTTAGCACTGGCCCGGTGGCCCATGACCAGTGTAAATTTTAAGAGCTAAATATATAGTAGAATAAATTCAAAACTGGAATTCGGACGAGTATATTCAAAAATCTTAAATTCAATGACTGAGAGGCAATGTATTCAGGTTAGTGCTTAAAGTATGACACTGTTTGTGCTATTTTTGTTCTTTGCAAATCATCATGTGGGATTTATTTTAATGGACCAGTATTCAGATTCTCTAGTATAGGCTTAGACAGTGTCAAAGACAAACCATTTTAGCTAGGCTGTCACTGGACCACTGAACTGACCGATAAATTTTGGTGGCCTAGACAACTTTTTAGTGGTCCAATAATTCCTATACATGCACAGAAATGTAGAGATTAAATCACACACAAACACACACATAAATCAAAAACAAACAGAAAACATGATTTCTGTTTCAAATAAATTTTTGGAGGTATCTTATTGTGATTTAAAAAATACAGTCTGTCAGTAATGTGTTATTTTAAAATACAGACATGATGTAGGCTTATTGAACATCATCTTTTCTTGTTGACCTTGTTCTAAATATATAACTAGATCTACATAAATTAATGGTCATATAAAAATATGGTTTCTTTATGAAAAACTTTTTTTTCTAATACAAGTTCAAAATTGCTAAGGTAGTGAACTGTCTGCATACTAGGGTATTGCACTGTCTGGGTGTAAAAAAACTTTCTAGCCATGCATTTTTCAAAACAATATTTTAAATTTCAATATTTTTAAAGGGCATAAGCAAATAATTTCCTGCAGGGAAGCACAGCCATATTTAACGATGCTTTGTTTTTTATTTATTATTATTATATCTTTCCTGTTCAACAAAGAAATAAATGAAAACAGGTCGCGAAAATATGTGTCAAATGTCCGTTTACGCATTTTTCCAGTAAGGTTTAAGTATCTTAACTGTAACTAGGAATAAGCTGGAAATACAATTATTATTTCTATTGTTACAGTCGGCAAATTGTTACAAAATAATGCTTTTAGAAGTGAAGAAAGGTCATTAAAATAATCTCTAGACTCTTCATTTTTTCTAGAGGTCATAAACACGCCGTCTCTGTTTGGGAAAAAAACAGTGCATTTATGATAATACTCACAGTGAATTTCACCGATTGCAGCTTTGAAGGTATTCTTCTGATAATTTGCTTGGGCTATTTCACCTTCCTCGTTGTATGTCTTTATTGGGGAGACGATATCAGTTCACTGTCGATGAGACGAAGTGTCCGCCGTCTTTGAATATTGCGCGCACAATAAACCTGTGTTCTACGTAATAAACCTGTGTACTACGTCAGTAACATGTGCTTGATTCGCAAAATTTCGTGTAGTTCCGTTGTTTTTGCCGTCAATACAATGACTGAATAATTTCAATTATATCGTTGAATTTTATTTCACAAATCTATTATTTTAAGCCCAACAAGCGCTTGAATTTCATACAAAGCTACAGTAGTTTCCAAAACAATTGTGTTGCTACGTCATCAGTATACGTATTAAATACGTCATGAAATTATGCTTGTCTCGGTTAGCGTAAATATACGGAAAATTGCTCGAGTATAATCGTAAAGGTTCGCTGGTTAAGTAAAGACTAAGTTATCATCGTTAATTTCCGTCAGCATAAATATGACCTGCCACATATAGGCCTACTTTAATTCATTTTGACTCGTGAAAATTTGGAAATGCACAAATTTGACACGTGAAAAAATCTGCACAAGAGTCTATTTGCCACATGGGATTTTCAACTATGCAATAATAATCACCTTAAATCCACCCCTAATTAGATCTACATATGTTCAAATCACAATCAATAAAAATGTCAACAGGCAGTATAAGCCGTGCATAAAGTGGTTTATACACACAGCCTGTGCACTGAAGCATGACATCAGTGGATGCAATTTGACAGCGCTAAAAATAGCTCTACACAACTGATAAAAATTACATACTTCAGATGTCAATTATTGATTATTTTCTTAAGGTTTATAATACATCTTTGATTTACTTGGAATGCCTGAACATTTGTTATTTCTTTTTGGGTTATATATTCCTATTTAATATCTATTAATTAAATGGCCAATGATAAAATTGTCATAATGCAGGTTGACCATTAAGGTCAATTGATTATTAAATTTTCAATTAAATAATAATAATAAAAGTAATCCTAGAAAAATATTATTAAATAGATCTAGATCAGTATGTTGTTTTATTTAAAAAAAGAAAGAAAACATTTTTATTTTCAATTTTATTGTCTTCCTTCTTTATTTACTTGTTTACTTTCAACAAAGAGAATTCCTAGTCTTTAGGAATTTATGTAAGATTCAAGGAATTTAGCACAGATGTTAAGGATTTTGTTCTACAAGATAAATTCTAAGTAATTCCTAAAGACTAGGAATTTTGCAAAATCTTAAGTCTTAGAAATCTCAGAAAATAAATTACAATTCCTAGTATAACTTTGAAATTGATGAGTTGTTTAAAAATTATTAGAAATGCCTAGTTCTCAGTAACTGGTATTTCTTAGGCATTACTAGAATAGCCAAGACTGGTTTTAACATTCTGGAATTTTCTCGGATAATAACTGGGAAATACTGGGACTTTTTAAATACCAGTATATCTTTCTGCAAGGGTGCAACCAGAGTTCTGCATGGAATTAAATTCTTTGAACAATTTTTAAAGGTGACCACCAAAGGAACATTCCTGTGAAGTTTGGATGAAATTGGTTTTTTTGGTTTATGAAGGGGTGTCCTTTTTAAACCAAAAAATTTGGGCGACGGGAAAAGGCCCGTACGCTGGACGAAAAAACGATCACAAAAGCTTTACCCCTTTACTTTTTGACGGTGAGGGTAAAAAATTTTGCAAGGGACTCTGGCGTATTTCTTAAAATCAATTAAAATTTTATAATTCGGAGCAAATTGTGTTTACACCCAGCTTTAAATTTTGATCAGGAGGGTGATTCAAGGCAAACTTGACCAAGAAAGAACCCCAAAGACATAGTATTATCATTCAAGCTGAAATGGAGTACAATTAATAAGTTACAACTTCATTTAATTTTTCTTTCAAAATTCCTTAAGAACTACACCAAAAGCACTTGCTTGACCATACATAAACTAACATCTATCGAATACATCATAGATGTTTTTCTATCCGGAACATGTAAAAAAAGACTAGACTGCGGCACAGATGCACGAACATTCCTATTCACTTGTGATTATATCATAATTATTACAAAAGAAAACCAAAAAGGAACAGTATCGACCAATAAAACCCCATTTCTCAAGTTTTCTCCGCCATGTTAATTCTACAGAAAGTTTCACCTCTACAGAAAGTTGCGCTGCACAGGCACGATACAAAGACTGCATCTATCAAGAGCAGCAATAAAAATATGCAGCATAAAATGATGAGCAATAAACATCAAAAATATAATATCTCCACACAGAGATGCTTGGAGAGGCTCGTAAAAATTGTGCTGGAAATGGTAAATCTATTACGGCATTAAATATATTACCGATTTCAAAGAAGCTAGTATTTCTAGTCTTACAGGGGTAATTTTTTCACAATGTCTGGCTTAAAATGAAGTCTATTTACCTCTCATATAACTTAGGAACATGTTTTCTGTTAGGCCAACACATTTAAATGTGTGTAAATTTTTACGTTACATTTTTTGTCAGAATTTAAAAGTTTGGAGGAAAAATAATTTTGCTTAAAAATTTTTTGTTCTTGAGAAGAAATTGTAATTACTTTTTAAAAAAATAAAAAAACAAAAAATCTTGTTAAAGGGGTTATGGCCCAAAACAATAAAAATTAAAGGGACTTTTAAATAATGGGTTTTAAACAGAATGATAACAAATTTTTGTTAAAAATTTTCAAAAAAAATCATATTTTTGTCTTTTTATGAATTGTTGGGGGCTTTTACACAATTAAAAGATTATTCAAAAAAAGGGTACAAAAGATTACGCACACAAAAAGTTATTTGGGTTTCCCACAAAAGGAAATTTACCCGCCTTCCGAAAAAATTTAGGAATCCCTTTAACAACTCACGGTATATGAATGAAATACTATTACAATCAGACATTTAACCTAAAACAAACCAAATTTCTTGTTTGTTCTAACTTTTTTTTTATATCATAGTCAAGATAAATTGGCAAAGTTGTCAGAGACAAAAGGACCAACAGTGTTTACTTTCCACAATTACTACTGGTAATAGTTCATACCTAGACAGAACTATCACTATAAGACAAGATAAATTAAAAACTTTCATCCATGTCTCAAGTTTGGTAAGGGACAAAACTTTGGCAAATCACTCAGCATTTAATATTATATAACAATTCATCATACACTTAATTCTATAACAATACATGTATTTAATATTTAAAACAAGTATTTCTGAAGTTTCAGAGAAAATTTCTCAGCTCAAATGCATGACCTAAAAATCTTTTAGATATTAAAAAAAATCCTTTTATAACTTATTTATAGACTGCTGAAAATGAAAACAAGCTTTTTATAAATTAAAGCTGCCAAAGTTGTATGTGTTTAGATAACAACTTGGAACAAGAACTGTAACATGGCACGATATATGTTTAAATGAAAAATGAAGTGAGGAAAAAAGAAACAATAAAATTCATAATTCTGAATTCATGCTTTTCAGCTTGATGAATCATCATAAAAAGAGTACTCTGTATCTAGTGATAGCTATTAATAAAGGAAAGGAGTCAGTAGTAGTAGTGTACATTCCCAACTCCAAAATGAAAAAAGTTCTGCATCAGGTCATTTCTTTTTCTTATAATAAAATGGAGTCAGTAGGTGAGTATTGCTAAGTTTGTTTGTCTGGTATATTTATGCCAATTTCAACACATTTTCTTGATCATTTCTTCTTCGTCATTACACCTACCTAACCCAACCAGGTTTTCCTGGATAACTAACTAGTAGTTACCAATTTCTCTACCAAATGACCGACTACTTATCCCACAGCATTGTAAGTAAGTAACAACTTCATTCAATGGCACTTTCGCAGTCAGTTTCCTGCTCTTCCTTGCAGGCTTCAGAAATAATGCCAGTAAAATATTCAATTAATTTTTTTTTTTGGTATCCCTTTTCTCTGCATTTTACAGAAGTAATCTTTCATGGTCAAAAAAACTTTTTGGATTGACAACACAAATATTGCTGAGGCGGAACATTAGAATACAGATTTAAAATGATATTTCTGCATCATGCCAAATATCTGTTGAACCAGAAACAAAGATTTTTTTATTGGGCTTGGCCTGACAAAAAATAGTAGACCACATGTAACACTACATGCAATAACCTGCAGAGATCAAATGCATGTAAGAATGTTTTGTATTTAGCAAGGAATCTTTGTCTGTCTGCTTCAAGCCAAACTAAATAAATGAAACAACATTTTCTAAATTGTCCTTATTTCCCCAACACTATACAGTACAAATTTTTTTTTGGTTGGGTTTTATGTTGCACAAACAACAGTATAGGTCATATGGTGACTTTCCAGCTTTTACTGGTGGAGTCTTAAGAAGACCTCAGGTGCCCCTCTGTACATTATTTCAAGAATGTGCACACACCTAAATACAACCAACAACATCCAGTGTTTCAGCTGGATAGCTTCCTCACATGAAAGAATCCAAAGTCCCTGTTGGGATTTCAAACCCTATTCAATCCCATAGCAATGAAGGGAAAGTAATTTGAAGTCAATGACCTTAACAACTCTGCCATGTTTGCCCCACAGTACAAGGTAAAAATGACAATACTGCAAATTCACTTATTATTCGTGGGCATGAAATTTCGTGGTTTT